>NC_139682.1:60646379-60888879 GCF_964106915.1 Podarcis gaigeae | reverse complement strand
AATGTTTGATGTGACTATACTTAAAATAATGTGGACAGTTATGGCTGTCACAACTCAAATAGAATATTGAAGAGCCATAAAAGGTACAAACAAGGGCAAACAAAATAACCAGGTACCTGTATGATTCCCCTGTGAGGAAAGGTTGTAACATCTGGGAGTGTTAGGTTTGGGGGAAAGGCACATCATAGGTAATGTGATACAGGCATATCCAAATTCTCTCTTTCTCTCGCATAATATAGAACACAATGTCATTTAAGGAAGTAACATGACGACAGAAGAAGCAGGACTGACAAACAGGGGTCCATCTTCACATAGGGCATAGCTAAGGTATGGAATGTAGCTACCACAAGATGTGGTGATATCCTCAGTTGGTTTGAAAAGGAGATTTGACAAATCATCATGACTGGTACCTGGTTACCTCCAAAATCAGAGACAGTGTGCGTGAGGAACCAGGAGTCAGATTCCTCTTTATCATGTGATGGAGGCCAAGACTCAGATTCTGGTGAAGAGCCTGCAGGATCAGCCTCAGAGGAACTGCTGCTGGAGAAACCTATACAGGCTTGAAGACTTGGCACTGCCACCCTCTGATTCTGAGGACTCCACTATGCAAGATCTTGGAGGACCTGGGCCTCTCCCATTCTGTCACAGTAGGAGATGACTGGGAAAGATCAAGCAGTATCTTGTAGCACAGGCAGTGCTGACAATCAGACTGCACCTGCTGCCATTACGATATGACGGTTCGGTTTCAGCTTGTTCCCTGCTGCAGCAACTTCAGAATTCCGTGTTTCCCAGAGCACAGCATGTATCCAACCCAAGCCCTGTCCTACCCTGGAAGTGGAGGGAATGAATTGTACAGAGTCTGATAACGCTCTTTCAGGCAATACATATCCATAAGCTACATTGAAATCAATTAGCTATATACACCTAGTCACAGTTTTTAGGATGCATGAAAGCTCAATATCACAAAATAAATGTGTCATTATGCTTGTACACAGACTTGCGAAGATACTATAAAACTTACTTTCAATGCTGTATGTATGTATGTATGTATGTGTATAACTTTTAAAAAAACACACCAGATATTTCACCTATATCTACTAATGACCCTAACTGACACAATCTGAGACCTGCAACCTCCTCCACTTCAAATTTCAATGTGGCTATTATCTCAACTGAGAAATTAAAAATACAAAATGTAATACAGAGTTGACTGGACTGTAAGCCTGCACATATAGCTCTGCTTTTTATATCTGTGCCGTGCCTAGTTTGGTTCAGGCATTACATGCCAAATAGTAAATATTGTAATAGCTTTCTTGCTGCTATGCTGTAAGTATTGTTCATTGCTGTAACTTAACCTGTTCCCTGCTTCTCATTGCCCACACTGCAAGGCATTATCAGATAGCTATCAGTTGCTTCTGTGTTTAATTTCCATTTGTGTGGTTGGTTTACATATTATTAAACCACCCATCTGATCTATAATGGCAGCCCTGCTGACACTGTCTGACCCAGTTTGACAATCTGGATAGAAATTGTAGGGTTGGCCGTTCAATGTCTGTGACTTTAACAGCATTGCTTTGGGCCTGGAATCAATTCTCTCTGTTTACAGACCATTTCACAGCCCTTTACCTGCAACATCACTTGTGTCAGTCCCATAAATACTTCGGTGTATATAATGCTTGAATTAGCATAATGGTTTAGGCACAGAGCTTTAAGCACAAAGAAGGACATGTCAACATGCTCTCTTCACTTAAGCAATTAAGAGCCATTATGCTGCTTCAGTGGAAATATCATCAAGGTTAAAGACAATCCCAAACACCCCTCTAACCTTTTTATTCTAAGTCTAATAAATGAGGCATAGAAATTGAAATGTTAGTAAACAGTGCTACTTGCAAGTTCTTTCTGTATCATGTTTAATCAGACCTCTCACTCAACCACTTCCAAAGTGTAAGGAAAGGTATATGTTGCAGACAGTCACCTGCATTTTAAAAGGCTGGTGTAATCTGTTTCACTGCAAGTGAATTTCTGTGAGGATTTTTTTTTCTAAGCAAAGCCGTGCTTCAACACTTTTAAACAGTCCCTTGTCAATTACATACATACATACATAGATAGGCAGTATTTAGTTTTTGCTGTTTCTCTCCATTTTCCATTACATTTCCCAAGCGCTAAAGATATACCCTGTACCATATGCCTGTTACTGCAATGGCTTCTTTTGTCTAAGCTGACAAGACCCAGGTAACTTATGAAGGAATGTGGTTCCTTGTGTAACTGCACTGAACCCAATGAAATCACACTAGGATTGGGTTTTTACTCTTTCGTGTTATGTCCATATGTGGGGTTGTTCCTTACTCATCACTTTTATTTTTCAAAAGTCTAAAATGTTAGTGTCTTTGGTTACTCGAGTATTTTGACCAGCTTGGGTACCCAGGCTGCTGACTAAACTAGGCTGAATGATATGATGGGGGGTGTCTCATGACAATACAGCTGCAAGACAGATCAGCTACTATGCAGCCAACAAAACAAATGGAAGAGAGAGAGATAATTTCACAGGCGGATGCTATCATATTGCCATCCAAAATGCAGAGAACCACCAGCTTCAACAGAACAGGTGTGGCAACTGCCGTTTGTATCACAGAAAACATCAAACTGTGCCCAGCTCCCTTAGTAATGAAACTCACATACTCTGTCCAGCAGCATTTCTGTGTAAACACACACACAAACTCCAGTGCTTCTTATTCACTAGGGAAGGGAGATTGTCCATTAAAACCAGGAACTTTGCGTTATGGGATGGCTCAATATTCACCTTATACCCCCAGGCTTACAGAGGCACAAGAACTGAGCAAGCAATCTCATTTGCCTACTATCCGGATAATGGCATTAATTTATTCATTTTTCTTAGTATTAGCTAGTCACAAATTTCCATAGCTCATATGCTGTTTGCAGACCCTCCAAGTGTCCCTATTTTCCAGGGACGTCCCTGATTTAGAGAAGCCGCTCTGGCTTCTGATTTGATCCCAGAATGTCCCACTTTTCCTTAGGATGTTCCTATTTTTATTGGATAAATGTTGGAGGGTATGGAGTTATATGACCCCTGAGCTGCCTGAAGGCAATCCTGTATAGGGAAGTTTTTTTTTTTAATGTTTAATGTTTTATTATGTTTTATATATGTTGGAAGCTGCCCAGAATGGTTGTGGCAACCCATTAATATGTGTGGGGTATAAATAGTAAACTTATCATTATGAAATGGGATGTCCCTATTTTCATTGGAGAAATGTTGGAGGGTATGCATTTGGGTTCCCATTATTTCCTGTATATGTTATGAAAATGATACAAAGTCCTACAGATATCATGGCAAAACGGGGGGGGGGGGGTTGAGGGGAATGAGTGTGCTCACTATGGACTTTGTCATGGCACTTTTACCAGGGTGGGGCAGGGGATGTACACATATCGCCAGGCTTTGTGAATTCTCTTTCTGCTAAATTGGCTGCTCCAGGCCTGCCAGTATTCTTACAGTTTGAACTGGATACAGAAAGCCCCCCCTCCCCTAAACCCTTCCCAAGGACTTGGTTCCTTAAGGACCAGCCTGAGAAAGATCAAATTACACTTGTGAATATCTCCTTTCCTGTTTGAAAATGACACTGTGTATTCATTTACTGGTGAGGGCCACTTTATCAGGGAACCATTTTGTTCAGATTCAGGACAAGCCATGGCGTGACACAGTCTACTGCAAACTTTGAAAGTGTGAATAATAAGCAAATATTACAGCTTGGTTTGATCCTATATGACTTGCAGGCATAACACTGACCCTTCGGCCAAGTCCTTGTTATTGCTGTGTGGCCAAACCCTGAACCTGTTCATCTAACAACTTTTTTAAGCGCTACAGCCTAGCACTATATATCAGTGGATGGGCTTCACTTGATTGGCCAAGAGTGTTGCCCACATTTATAGGGTGAACAAACCACAAAGCATAGCCGATCTATCGTCAGGCACTAGGGCACACACTTTTATATTTCATAAATATATTTCACAAAGAACTGAACATCTAACATTAAAGAGATTAAGAGCTAGAGGAAGCCTTTGCCCAACAGTCTTCATCAATTTCAGACTTTGGTTACAAAATGGTGTCCTTGTTCCTGACGGTGAGGGAAAGATCAGAAGGATTTTAAATAGGGAAGAGAAAAAAATGACCTCAGTCAGGTCAGATAGACATTTCATGCCAGTATCTCCCCTAGCATCAAAGCAGAGGTAGAATGATTTCTCTCTTCATGTGATATTTTGGCCTTGGATGAATCTGATTCTGGGAACAGCTGTTGGGCATAAAAATATGCCATACATCCTCAGCCCAATCAAGTGATGGATCATATTTTGCCATATTGATCTAAAATAGACACAGTCAAACCTTGGTTCTCGAACGGCTCCATTGCCGAACGTTTTAACTCCCAAACGTAAGTGTTCCAGTTTTCGAAAGTTTTTCAGAACTCAAATGGCTTCCAAGGCACGTTTTTCTTTTTCTCCCCGTTGAAATTGCCAACAGCCCATTGATTTTCAGTTTTCAAACGTTTCAGAAGTCAAACGGTCTTCTGGAACGGATTACGTTCAAAAACCAAGGTTCCACTGTAACAAGAACATTGTGATATGGTGAACAGAATTCTTTATTTGGATCCACGAGATTTAGGTTCCAGTCTCTGCTCAGCCATGAAACTCACTGGTTGGCAGTTGCAACACACTAGGGTTGCACCCACACCACACATTTAAAGCACATGGCTTCCCCTAAAGAATTCTGGGAATTGTAGTTTGTTGAGGGTTCTGGAAATTATAGTTCTGTGAAGAGTAAACAACAGTTCCCAGGATTCTTTTCAGGAGGCCATGCACTTCAAATGCAGGGTTCGGGCGTACCTTCTTTTTCAGTAGAATTAGGATATGTGAGATGGCACCATATACACCACCCTGAGAAGCATGGGGTGTACACTTATTTATTTATTTTTTTAAAAAGAGCAAGTGGCTCAGTTATATAAGCCAATCCACTACAGGTAGTCCAAACAAGCACCTCCCATTTTTAGAGAGGATATGAAATCTAAACTTATTTCTGTCTGTCTGAAGGACTGGCCTACATTTCTATTTGAAACCAAAGAATGTGTGGTGGGTAACTCGAACATTCAGTATATTCATGAGTATGTGTTGAAAATCCAGATTCCACTTGTAGTTAACTAATAGAAATTAACTGTAAATTGGTTTGGTGTTTTTTTTAAGGCAGCCCATTGATATACATGATATACACTAAGCAGAGTACTGAGGTTTGTCTGCATTGCTCACATTCAGAGAAGTAGATGTACTTCAAGGGAATGAGTAGCGAAATACTGTCATTTCACCCGTCTGAATTGTTCTTGGTTCTTGGTCATAAATAAGGAGGAGTCAAATTCTTTCTCCAGCGCTCATAAATGTTGTGAGTGTCTTGTTTTAAACTAGAAACAGTCATGTCTATTGAGCGCGCTCATAGTGAATCCATAAGCCACTCCCAGAACATTAAACGGGGGGGGGGGGAGTTAATGGGAAGAGGAAGAGCATTTTCATTCCAGTTATTATTATAACAAAGGTGTGTTAGGTAAAGTTTGGTCAAGCAATACCAGGGGTTATAATGTGTTGGGGGGGATCAGCCAACACATTGAGACCATTCATTACTTCACTTCCTATTGCCAACCCATCACTGAGACACACAAGTGGAAAATATTGGAGTGCTCCTCCTAACCACTAGCTTCTAAAATAGAAGAAAGTGCCAGAAGTTGTTGGGAAAAGTGAAAATTTATATGTTTTAAGTTTTACACCTGGAATTTGCCCATTTCAGTAGGCAAAGGAAGCCATAGCCACATAAGTAGAAAAGCACCAATAAATTTCAGGTAGCTTATGCATGTTAGGCACTAATGAATGTCATCTTCTGTTTTGTCATGAAAAAAGATCTTTCTGCTGCTAAAGGAGACTGATTTAGATTATGAATAGCAGTAGTGATTTGCAAAAATGGCTCCAGAGAGAGACTCGGAGATTCCATAGTCTTGTGGCACTTGAGGTTTCTGCCCTTTTTGTTGAAAATTAATTTGTCCTGTGGGTTATTGGATTTCAGCTCAGCCAATGTATATTGCTCAGTCATCACAAATTTACTTAAAATTTAGTGTAGCTGAAGTTCATTCAACAAGACAAAAGTCTACACCTGAAAGCTTCTGAAAATCTTGTGTGAAAACCCTCCTAACAGTGTATTTGAAAGTGCTGATTCTTTGAGCAGATTCACAAAACGTTTTTACTGGTATTAGAGTATATATCCTGTCACCATCTTAGATAGACTTTGAAAGAACATCACATTTTTATACTTATGACCAGAAACATTATTTTCCCATCTCTTTGACATTTGATGCGCTTTTGAATGTGTTGTGGGAAGGGCATTATTGGTTTGGTTTTGGTCTTATTTATATTATGTGTTTTTCGTTTTTTAAAATGTAATTTTGTGTTGTGAACCACCCTGAGATCTGTGGATGAAGGGCGGTGTGCAAATTTAATAAATAATAATATATCCTTTTGGATATATCTTTAATCCATGCACGATGGCCAAAATACAATCCTGAATTGAGAATAGGAATATGCTCAATGTGTGTAAATGTATGCAAAACCATCACATATTGGGAGACACAAAAACCTACCATGTAAATAGAACAAGATCTAAATAGATGAGGAATGCATACTAAATATAACCATGGACTGGGAACATAGCCCTCTTCGGGGAGCCCTCATTAGGGATGGGCCAATCTGTCGATTTCATTTTCTCTCAATTTTGCATTTTTAAAGTCTTAAATTCAGTTCTCCACATTTTCACACCAGCCTGCAAACTTTTTTGGGGGGAAATGTCCTCATGAAAATTCATCAGCATTTAATGCAAATTTCTCCTAATAGTTAGTATG
Source organism: Podarcis gaigeae (assembly GCF_964106915.1). Lineage (NCBI taxonomy): Eukaryota > Metazoa > Chordata > Lepidosauria > Squamata > Lacertidae > Podarcis > Podarcis gaigeae. Next base: position 60,881,938 of record NC_139682.1, on the reverse strand, counting down.
CAATTTTGACTAATATATACATTTTGAAAAACAATTTCTCCTAAAAGAAAGCTCAGTGTTATTTTCACTGATATGTGCATTTTTATGGATGCTCTAACCCCAATATATACAATTCACATAAAATTTTGGTTTTTTTAACGATAGTATTATCTCTCCTTGACTCCTCACAATGCATAAAATGCTCACCTCCACTTGTGCTGCTATTGCTACTTCTTAGTTCTTGCTGCAAATGTGGAGAAGAGCCAAAGGGGAAAGTGAAGGCCGCTTGCATGTCCCATATGGTAGGCGTTGCTGTGCATGTCCCAACAGCCCTGGAATAACCCAATACCTTATTTCCAGGCATGAAATAAAACATCTATTCCCATGAGCTGAAAGGTGACAGAAATGGCGACAAAGCCTGTGTGTTTTGACCTACATTGCTCCTTGCCATTGCCATCCTTCACATGTTTAGTTTTTCTTTTGGAAAGCCTGGCAAGGGCTTTAGAAATGTAAAGTTCTAAAACAAGGTGAAGATGTGGGACTTTTTAAAAGGGCTTAGCTCAATGAGAGAGCACCTGCTTTCTGTGCAGAAGGTCCAAGGTTCAATTTTCCAGCATCTCCAGGTAGAGATGAGAGAAGCTCTCATCTGAAATCCACTGACAGTCAGTGTTGATAATACTGAGTTGAAAGAACCAGTAGGTCTGGTTATCAGGCAACAAATTGGACAGTTAAGTTTGTTTAAAGTTCAAATTTAAATTCTGGTTCATAGTACCACTTAACATCTGGAGAGGGGGAGATATAATGGTGGATATAACGCCACAAACCTAGGCATCCCATATGGAAAAAGCTAAAATGTACAATAAAACAAAGTGGCAAGAAATAATAAGATGTTAATGTTTACGGGAAATAATTCGGCAGAATAAGAATAATTTCTCTTAAACCCTTAATCTGTAAAACTTTGACATCTCAAACTTTTATGTTCTATGAAACAAAAATGTCCTCTAGCAATATACATTCAACACCAATAGGTATTAACTGTTAAATCATAAACAAGATCTTTTAAACATTGGCACAACAAAGTAATTCTTACGTACCGTACACAGATTTACATTCAAAAGTGCGTATGTTGGAATTAAGCCAGTCCTAACAGTAAAGGCTATTTAAAAACTAATATTGGTGAACAAAACCTTTTAAAGAATCCCCGCCTCACTTTTGTTTAGGAGAAATTTGCTTCGATGACACCTCTATTTCAGATTTGAGGTGATCATCTCTTTGCTTGAGATACAAGCCTTATACATTGCCAGAAATGAGATATTGTGTGAAAACCAAATCATGGCACAATGGACTGGAAATTTTAGATTAATAAACCTCTTTCTGTGGAGAACTAAATAACTTTTACAGTTTTATCTGGGGCTATTCGTTTCTTTGAAGATTTATGGTTCTTCCCACTGATAGACATCCTATGTCTCACTTTTTCAGATTAAAGAAAGATGATTTTAAACAGGCTTCTGAGTGGCATAATCTGGAATCAGCAATGATCTAGGCTTTGCTATTAAAGAGAGAGAGAGCGCGCCAAGTTAAATAAGAATACCCTTGACGGCTCACGTCAGAACAATTTGAGGAAGATCTGCATATGGTTAAATAAATCTAGTAACTTGTTATCAATAGGATGCCAATATGCTTGCCCAATGTTTTCATCAGGCAGGCCTCAGTAGCGACACATCCTTTACGAGGAATTAAAGCTCCTCTTGCTTAAGGCTGCTTTAATTGATTGATGCTCAAAGTTTGGAAACTAAAATCCCATCCTGCTATTACAAAGCTCCTTTAACCAAGCCTTTCCCTTTGAAAGCAGGATGCTCAATTGAAAGTGGCAGCCCACGTTTTTAGGTTTCAGGCAGCTCTGTCATCCTACAAGGAATGTGCCTGCCACTTCACACGATAGGTTGAGCTGAAAGACATGTACTTTGAATCAGGGAATCAATAGAACACTTAATGGACAATTAGGAGAACAGCTGTAGGACTGTCAGAGACCCATCTGTACACTACTCAAACAGCCTCTGCCTGGACAGGGCACGGAAAACAAAGTATACTGCTGCAGGGCATTAGCTTCTATTACAAAACATCACTTTCATTCCCCATTGAATGTTAATATAGTGCTCTCTCTCGCCCGCTCTCTTCTTTTCCCCCATTACAAATTTTAACACATGTAGAAAATTATGGAAATTGCCCGGGCCATTTGTCAACTTATATCATGTGAATTGATCAATAAATTTTACCACTTTGTTGTTAATGTAGATAAATTTTGGCATTTAATTAAGCAATCGCAAAAATGTGGCCGCTTTCAATTTCAGCAGATGCTACCTTTGCATCTCGAATGCAGGAACCGCGCAGAAAAAGGCAAGCCAGTTGCTAAATATTTATAGACAACATGACAATACAGGAAAGAGTTATCATCGGTGATTTTGATGCAGAAACAATTAACATGGTTAGAAAAGGAGCCCATGTGTGATGATGAAGTGAAATGATTCTTCTAGGAAATATATTATCATGATGTCTAAAACCGGGGGGGGGGGGGCACTCATGCTCCAGTGCACATTGCATGCAACACACTAATGAACCCGTGGCATTTTTTTTAACCTTTCTTATTTCCTCCAGCGCCTACAAAAATAAAATGGGTAGTATGCATGTACGCTCATATGCACATATGCAAAAATAAATGTAACATCTACCTGAATCCATAGGATAACAATAACGCTAATAGCTGTGATTCAAAGAGCTTCTCTAGGCATGCCAAATCGATTTCTTGTATAGTTGAGCCTGTGCCATGTTAGTGGCTGTTTTTGAAACTCCAGCTAGGTTCAGAGGTGGATTGCAGTGGGTGAGTGGTTGACAGTTGGTGTAAGAGCAATCTAAAGTCCCTTTGGGGCATAGAAGCGGAAGTGGTTTCCTGCCTTCCTCTTTCTCCATCCCTCCACAGTGGGCAGCGTGGCCCTCATCCTGCCTCCCTCTCAGTCGGTCCAGGGCAGGGTCCCTCTCAGCTGGCCCTTCACCAGCCATGAGAAGGAAAAGGAAGTGGCACCCCAGCCCCCAAGACCTGGTCTTGGTCTGGCTTGCCTCCCTGTGGCTCCAGCCTCGATGAGGGAGCCTGTCTTGGGGAGTGGGGAGGCTGGTTTTGCACCCTCAAAAATTTGCGACCAGGGCCATGGTCCCCCATGGAATCACAACATTATTCAATCAGTTTGACAAATATGTTGAAATGTGTCACTGTCACCTAAGTAACAGACTGACAAAAACCATATGAGCTACTCTCTAGGTAGTTGCACATAGGTAGGTGATAAAATTGGCATGAAAGATGGAGAAGTCTAGCAGTTCGAAAGCACGTCAAAGTGCAAGTAGATAAATAGGTACCATTCTGGCGGAAAGGTAAACGGCGTTTCCGTGCGCTGCTCTGGTTTGCCAGAAGTGGCTTAGTCATGCTGGCCACATGACCCGGAAGCTATACGCTGGCTCCCTCAGCCAATAGGTCCCTTTACCTTTACCTTATGGAGAAGTCTGGCTGAATAAAAGATCCTGATAACTGTAAGTAGATATTAAGAATCTGAATTATTCACACACCCATTTACACATACAGATTCCGACATTTTCATTCAGCTGGAAACAACAGGGTCTGTGTATCAATAAGCCAAATGATGAACGCGAGTTACCATCTAGAGTGTGTGGTCTTTATCACTGATTTGTCTTTACCTCCTAACCCATTGGGTTGCTGAAGTGCAAATCTGAGCCCAGATTAGATCACCAATTTAACACAGGAAACTCTGCGCAAGTCACCACTTCAAAAGCAAAAAACACCACCACCACACCCTTAAATTAACTTGGTGTGTTGGGGATTTGTATGCATCTCTTCGCCTCTTTGAAGGTGAACCCTGAAAACTTGCAAAGCACACACAGATGTGGTCAGACAATAGGCAACACAAATGAACATTTTAGGGCTTCTTGATGTCCCTAGGGACCATAAGATGAACTCCTGCCTTTGTCAGCCAGAGGCCCTAAACATAGCACTCCGCAGCATGGGCTGACATGATTAACTGCAGTAGCTCATGGGAGTGGGTAAGGAAATTGTCTGCCTCTTGGTGCATTTGCTGGAGCCTCTAGAGAAGGAAAGGGCTTAAAATCACACTGTGGTCTTTATCATAATCACCCAGGACAAGTAGATTTCCCCACACAGCCTGTATCCTTTCCACACAGCATTGCCAGTTAGAGGACAAAGGAACGGGCGGGATCAATTTCCATTTGAAGAGCAGAGATATTCTTCATCAATGAAATCTAGTTGGGCTTCTGCATTCATAATCCTTCTGCAGAATTTAACACGCTTTTGCATATTGTGGGAGACCAGAGTGATCTTCAGTGGACAAATGAAGCTGACCCCTTCTCATGGATATAGAAAGCGGTGGGGAGATTATACAGAGGACAAAGTTATTCACCTCTCCCTGCACACTCTGTTAGAGGACAAGGGGTGGGATAGGAACCACCAAGCACATTTTCAATAGCTACTGGAAAGCCTGGTGTCAGCTTAATTGTATGTCCATGTACAGGGCTTTTCCACAGGCAGAAGTCTTGAGAGTTAACAGATAACCCCAGAGGTAGAGCAGCATTGATAGCCATGCCAGGACCTAAGGAAAAGGGAGAGAGGAAGGAAGGAAGGAAGGAAGGAAGGAAGGAAGGAAGGAAGGAAGGAAGGAAGGAAGGAAGGTTCTTCTCCCTCCCTCCCTCCCTGTTAATCTTGGATAAATTATTTCTTGATGGCAACAGTTAAGTAAAAGTTATTGCTAAATTGTCATCCAAAACTGGTGAGGACTGCCTCTTTCTTTCCAATCCCAATCAATTTATGCATTTCTACAGCCAAGTGATGGATGTCTAGACAGGTCTGCTATGATACCAGAAGATTTTTTGTATGGCCAGAGTGAGCTTCTTTTGAAACAAAATTCTACTGTTCTTCAAAGGGAAAAAGTGGACTTGGTGCAACTCACACTTTTCATTAATGCTGGTCTTTTAATTTTTACAACATAGGTAGGTCTAGACCTGTGGTTCCCAATATGGAGCACGCGCCCCACAGGGGGGCAATTTGATTTTTAAGGAGGGCAATTTGAGAATGACCTATTAACAGTTAATGGCCTTTAGTCTTCCTCCACGTGAATAGGAGTTCACTTTTTGAATAATAAGAATTATATGTCACAGGAAGTGGGGGCATGAGGATATTAGAGATGCTTAGGTGGGGCATGGCCAAAAAATGGTTGGGAACCACTGGTCTAAACAAAACAAACATGAAACACATGGGACTGTCTAATACTGACCCCAAACTATGGGTCCATGTAGTCCAGCAGGTCTCCAAGGTCTCAGGCATAGGCAGCGGTCTTTCCCAGCCCCTACTAGCCAACATGCTTAAGGCAAGATTCACTGAACTAACCGTGTCAGCAGAAGCCCTGTGCAATGGATTCCACTTGTGCAAAGAGGCTGTCTTCCTTCCTCCATATGCCCTCCACACTGCCTGAAATTGGCTCAGGGGAAGTCAGGAGAACCCCTGGAATAGCACTGGGGAGAGAGGGGAATCATTCCACTGGGCAAACTGATATGCAGGCACAGATGGAATGTTTATTTACTGTATTTATATTCCAGCTTTTTCTCCAAGGAGCTCAAGGTGGCGTATATGGTTTTCTTCCTCATTCAACCCCCACAACAACCCTGTAGGTTAGGCTGAGAGGAAGTGACTGGCCCCAGGTCACTCAGTGAGTGTCATGGCCAAGTGGGGACTTAAACACTGGTCTCTCAGGTCCTAGTCCACTTACTATCCCTTTACCTTATTTCTCTAACCACTATGCCAACATTTATAATAGTGCAATGTTGAATTCCGCTCTTAGCGACTGAGATGTAAATCTGCATGCATTGTAAGTGAAGCAATAAGTGAATCAATAAGAACAAACAGTTTAGCATTAGTTAAGTGATGTTTACAGATTAGATCCACTTCTATGCAGTACCACCTACCACTTTTATTGAGAAAAGAAATGGGAAACTGGGCTCTAGAGAAGATGGGATGAAGATTGTTGTGGGAACATGCGCAATTAAGGAAGGAGATTTGGAAAGGAAACTCAACACTCCAGGACATTGTGATATTTGGGGAAATGGCCATTTGAAAAAGCTAGATTTGGGCTCCTCAGCTATGTGGGAAGAACATCACATAACTGTCCCATTCCTGGATCACTGGGAGTGGTCTATGCCCACTGGTCTATACTGGTCTATACCCAGCACAGACGTGTGTGTGATTGGCGGGTGGGGGGGGGAGGATGGGAAGCTTTAGGAAGCTTCTGTCCCAAGAGAGACTCTTTCTGCTGGGTGGAGGGCAAAGTCTGTAGGCAGAGCTGCGAGCCAATCTGCCTCCCAGGCCACAGGGCTTTCGGGGCAAAAGCAGCACCAGGCTAAATCCTTAGAGGGGAGAGGTAGAGTACTTAATTTCTAACTTGCTGTGATTCTGAAGGATCACAACCAGCGGATCTTCACTTTTCTTTTAATTTTTAGTACAGGGCACTTATTTATATGATTTATTAGAGGTGCTCCATTGAGACATGGAAGCATTTTCCTAATAAACCGAGAGGTTAGCACCATTGTTTTCAGTACAACTGACCCTTGGCTTTGCTGTAAAACCAGGATCATTAGAAATGGTCCATTGATTATACTGGAGCATTTCTAATGAACCAAAGGGTCAACTCTATGGAAATAATGTAAAATATCCAGATTCATGATGAAAAACTCCATTGAAATGCATGAAACGTTTCTAATAAATCTAGATTTTAGTGGAGCTCAGCCCTGAGCCCATTAAAACGTTATGAAAAAATAGTCACTGAGCATGCATCTTAAGTACTTCTTCCTACGTTAATCTCTCATTTATTTTAAAATGTGCTGTAAAAATAGCAAAAGGCACCCATGAAAATTTGTTAAAAGTTTGCCTATTTCCCCCCACTTATACATATGAGCATGGGTTCCTTTAGAAAAGACTTCTATTCCTAGTCCAAAAATCTTGTGTTTAAAAAAGCAATTTTTAAAGAAATATTTTCTTTGCCTGGTATCACAGTCTGTGCAAAAAAAAAAGGAGGGGGGATTTATATAGTCCATAAATTTTGAAGCTATAAGTATCTACTTCTCTGAATGCCTCCATTATCACAGCTCGCCCTAGATGGCACCCCTCCCCCCATGGAACTGGCTTTCCACAGCTATTCACATATTCTGCTAGCAGTTAACTGTACCAAAACTCCAAACAATGTTCATAAAGTAAATATTTACAAAGTAAAGCAAAAGAACAGCTTTGGGGTGCTGAAGTGCCCACTACCCATCCCACAAACTCCTAAGAACTGGTCGTTTTCATGTGTTTTTTTAATCTTTTTTTTGCATCTGATGGCATCTTCAGTGCCATTTTGATTTTTCCAAATGTTGCAATTTTCCTGTTGGCAATATTATCCCAAACAGTCAGGGGCCACGTTGCCCATGTGATTACACTATGATACCAATTACTGTAAACAGGTCAAGACCTTATTATTTTCTGATATGTTTTAAATTATTAGACTCTTGTTAAGAATGCTGTTAACAAAGTAATTAGGGCAAGTCTTCCTGCCCTCATTCTGAATGGGCATCAGGAAACTACTACTCTGCAGTAAGCACTTTCGCCCTTGTTTTCACAACCCAAAAGTAATCACCAAACATGGTGCCATTTCAGTTTTCAGTGGGAAAAACAAAAATAAGGTGCTGGCAGATTCACAGCAAGGCTTACAGTGTAATTTATACATGGCTGCTTGGGGCGGAGCCGGGTGGGGGAGTCCCATTGGGTTAAATAGGGATTTACACCACGTCAATGGGATATATATATATTGATATATTCAGGATTAAACTGCAAAACAACAAAAAGACCCAAAACACTGTGTTTTTAAATAGCATTTGCTTTTACTATCTTTTTTGCACCTCACCATAACAAGAAATATGGATGCTACAGTGAAGTCTACTCTAAACTGGGAACCTTGTGTAGGAAGGCAAAGATAAGATAGCGAAGGAAAGGTATGATGTTGCTCCATACAGACTATGTGCCTTAGGATTTCACAACCTAAGCCAAACTACCATTTCTTATTTTAAGAGATCAGTATGTCTGTATGTTAACTAGAAGGTTGGTGGTTCGAGCCCACTCTGGAATGGCTGTGGGCAGGATTTCTGCATTTCAGGGGGTTAGACCAGATAACTGACTCTTGGGGTCCCTTCCAACTCTATGATTCTGTGATTCTAATATTCTTCACAGGAAGTTACACATTGTGCTGATTACCTTATTGGCAATCATCTCATTCATTTTTCAAAATTATCGTATTTTTCGCTCTATATGACGCACTTTTCCCCTCCTAAAAAGTAAGAGGAAATGTGTGTGTGTCTTATGGAGCGAATGCAGGCGGGAGGCTCTGCTTAGCGCTCCCTTTAAAGAGCCATATGGAGCGTGGGGGCTTTTCCCCAAGGAGGGAGAAGGGCTGCCCTTCTCCCTCCTCGGGGAAAAGCCCCCAAGAGCCGCACACACGCTCCACGCGCTCTTTAAAGGGAGTGAGGCTCTTGGGGGAGCCTTAGCCGCATGCAGCCTCTCCTGGCCAGGGAGAGAATTCATGCCCTGCCAGGATAGGCTGCACGCGGCTATCCCATAAGCCAGGACAGCAAGGGGGATCGCTGAGCTGCGATCTCGCTTGCTGTCCTGGCTTATGGGATTCAGAATATTTTTTTTCTTGTTTTCCTCCAAAAACTAGGTGCGTCTTATGGTCTGGTGTGTGTCTTATAGAGCGAAAAATTCGGTAAATGCCTTGTGTGTGGGGATTGTGATCAGCACTGCAGCTTGAGGGGAGAGGAAGTTTAAGCCTGCCCTCCCTGGCTGTGATCTCCTCCACCTCATATGGAAATAAGTGGGATTGGGGAAAACCCCATTAACGCACACTGGGGGCAATTTTTATCAACACTGCAGCTGAAGAGGGAAGTTAAATCTCCCTATCTCATGTGCTGCAAGTACTGATCACAATTCCCCCATGCCTAGTGCAACATTTAAAAAACTAACAATATGATTACTAATTATGTCATAACATATACTTAGGTCCTTACTCCATCTTTTAACAAGCCACAGATTCAAAACTTTAGTTCCCTTTAGATTATGGCTCGCTAGTTGACAAAAATCAGAAACATGGCTTTGAATATTGGCAGTGTGGAAAAGAAATGCCTCCATAGTAATTTCTACTGAACATGTTCAAGAGAGAATTCTGACAGAATGTGTTGGTCAATACCCATTGGAAATCTATTTCTTCTCTAGGGCAGAGAAAACTTCCATTTTGTAAGACATGAACGCTAAATCTCATGGGAGCTACATTTACCACACAAACATAAAATGAGAGTTGACCTTGACAGAAGTTTGACCTTGATGCTCTACTCAAGGAGCTAATTGCTTTATTGTGAGTTTAGTTCAGTAAAATGTTTTTTAGAACTACTTAGGCAATAACCCATTGGGTCTCAGCCATCACACTTCTGTTAATTCTGTTAAGACTTCAAAGATACTGTCCAGGATGAAAACCATTATTATGAATCTTTCTATGTACATCATATAAGGCCCATTTTCAATCCCTTACAATGTGTGAAATTACTGAGAATTCAAAGAACAGCCATTTCTGTGGTGGTCAGAAAAGCAGTTAAGTGTTCCAGGGTTGGGTAAAGGAAAAAGGTTCTTGTGCACACCATAGGTGATGATATAAACAAACAGAAATACCCTCTGCAGAAATTAATTAATGTCAAAGCACAGAGTCAAGCAACCTTGAAATGTCTTAACTGGGGCAGATTTTTCCACAGTTTCACTACAGGTGTCAATAGTAGACCCCCCCCCCCAAGTAACCTATCACTTTTGCTAAAGGATGATGGAGAATGAACTAAAGGAGAAAAAATTGCAATACTAGGTGACTTCAATTGCCCTCACATAGACTCAGAAAATGTGTTCCAGTCATAACAACATGGATAAATGTTTTAGATTTTCTAAATGACTGTCCCCTCAAAGAGTTGGTCATGGAACCAACCAGAGAGGAGGTGACATTGGACTTAAATTGAAATGGCACCAGGACCCAATGTGAGACCTAAGTGCTGAGAGACAACCAACTAAAAACAGGAACCACAGTGCTATGAAATTACCAGTAAATGTATATGCAAGTGGACAATTGCCACGGGAGTCCCATGCAGTCACATGTGACTTTGAAACAGGAAACTTCCAAAATAAAAATAAAAATGAGGGGAGTAGTAAAAAGGATGTGTGCATTTGTGTGATGGTCTGATTGCTACTTTCTACTCAGGAGCTTGTTGGGTGGGGAGGATTTGTCAAAAGCTTTTTTTAAAAAAAAAATCCAAATGTATAATGTGTACAACAAAAATTAGAAATTTAAACTGAACGAGGTTGGGAAAGGTTTCCCCCTATTTCATGTCTCATGTCCTCCTTGGAGCAACATGACTATAACTTTCTACACTTGTGAACAAGGCATATATTTAGTCTACAAAGGCCCGTTGCATTAAAAGAAAAACCTCATAAAATATCTATTCTAATAAGACCTACAAAGCAACTCTCAGGTCTATTGCATCTTCAATGATTATATAGCTTTGCATTATATTTTAAATCATAAGAGCCAAATCCTAGGGGCTAAAGGGTCTTTGCCCTCCCAAATAAAATATGTGAGGGGCAGCCCTCCCCCCAAGCTGATGGTCATTCAGATGGTATATGTACCACATCAAGTTACTGATTCTGTGGTGTGGGGCTTACCTCCCCCCCCCCAATATTTTATTTGAGTTGGCACCCCTGTTTTAAATACATATTCAGCACAATGTGCTTAAAAATGTCCAGAAATCACACTGGACCTCTTCTACAAGGCTGCTAGAGGGCTCAGTATGGTTTGTGTGGTACAGTTTTATAGCAGAGGGCTTTATATGGGTCCCTCTGTTAATAGCCAAGGAGACGGCTTGCAGCACAGATGTAACAACACCTAACTGTTTGAACATAGGAAGAAATGTTCGCTGTTTCAGTGGGTGTTGGATAATAGCTCTGCTGCTCACATCAGCTGTGTATATCCAGTGTGTGTGTGTGTGTGTGTGTGTGTGTGTGTGTAAAAGCATATTAATAGAATTCTATCTCAACAGATTTAATTCTTAAATGCTACACATACTTGTTTAATCTCTCATTTTAAAAGTAGGAAAGGTTAGATTATAACATCAGTTTAGCTCTCTTTGAAGCAGGTAATAATTAAGTTGATTCACTGTTGCAATTACTGTCAAATCCCCCTTAATTACCAGAGATTTTATAGCAGCTTCATTATACGTCTGCTGTAATGCATTGTGGCCCTAAGGAGAAGGAGTTGCAGGAAATTCTGCATAGCATGTATAATTCTAAGCTGCAGTTAAAACTCCCCGTGAAAGCCTCTGCGCTAAATTTATCTTTTCCTTTTCCTTTCCTTTAGTGTTCCTTCCCATTATTTCAAGTAGTTTAGCTGAAGTAACACCACTAAAATCCCTACCTAACTTTCTAAGTGAGAATTGATCCCTTTTCCGAGATATTAGAAATAAAATTGGAGAATGAGAAAATGGGCAGTGAATAATTTCCTGTGGAAATCTCCATACAAAAAAAAAAAAGGAGCAATACTAGTTTGAAATTAGAAAGACAAAGATTGGTGCTTTTGATTACATGCGCACTGCAGGTGTCGTCCCCCCCCGCCCAGGTTCCATGTTCAACCAATCCCAATCATCTCCCATCATCCCCAACCTGGGTCTAATGGAAGGTGGAGTCTAGCAGCAGCTGGAAGACCACAGAGTCCCAACTCCTTCATTAAGAGAAGATTAATTTACATGACAAATACAGACACAACGTGCATGTGGGTCAAGTGGATCCATGTAATAGATTACATTGCATTGTTTTCATCCCCTAGATCAGGGGTCTGCAACCTTTAAGACAAAAAGAGCCACTTGGACCCGTTTCCGAAGAAAAAAAAACACCTGGGAGCCGCAAAACTCATCATTATAAAAATAACTTTTTTGTCACTTTGTTATTATTTCTTTGTTTGACCCCTCAGAATTACTCCTCCTCATAGAAATAAACGTTAAATTAACAAGTTACCTTTGTGTGTGTGTGTGTTCTTCACTCCCCTTCAAAACAGTGACCAGCGTACATGTCCCCTTTCAATGCAGTGACCAGCGTACATGCCCCTTACAATGTAGCGGGCGGGCGGGAAGGTGACGTCGGGACGGTGCGTGACTAACGCACGCACTGCCCCCATGCGACGTCACAGCCAGTACAGCGCCCGCCACAGTGGGGAGTGTCGGGGCACACAATGCGCCTCCTCCCCTCGCTAGTATCCGCCCCGGAGCCGCGGCAAAGGTGTAAAAGAGCCACATGCGGCTCCGGAGCCGCGGGTTGCAGACCCCTGCCCTAGATGATAGCTTAGTCCAAATGTACAAACACTGTGTGTGTGTGTGTGTGTGAGAGAGAGAGAGAGAGAGAGAGCGCGCGCACAAACTTAAACTAGCCTCCAAAACGCACAAATTCAGTGACATAAAACTTTATTATAATGCAGTTAACTTCTCCATACAGAAACTACAAAACTGGGAGTGGGGAGGAGAGAGAAAAACCTAAGATTTATGCTAAGACAAGCAATAAAGCATAGGTTCCTAGGACAGAGAACTGATACAGATGAAATTTTCTCTCAGATTTCTTAAGTCTGAGTTGTCATTAAATTGATTTCTTTTTTGTTTCCATATCTTTACCACATTTTATGCTGAACAATCCGAAATAGCTGTTCCTCCCACCCAAACACACACACACACACACACACACACACACACACACACACACATTCCCCCCTCCCCCAGTAAAGTATCTTAACAAGGTTGTGGGTTTGATTTGGCTGGGAGGTGGGTAGGAGAAATAAATGCAGCACAGTTGCCAACCAGGCTCTTAATGGAATTGCTAGGCTAGATGACACTGTCTTTTTCTGTTTAGTTTTATTATTTATTTATTACACTTATATACCACCTTTATCTTCCAAGGGTCTCAAGGTAGTGTACATGGTCCCCCCCCCCATTTTATCCTCACAACAACCTTGTGAGGTAGATTAGGCTAAGAGATGGCAACTGGCCCAAGGTCACCCAGTAAGCTTCATGGCTTACTGGAGATTTGAACCCTGCTCTCTCAGTTCCTTAGCCCAACTCTCTAACCATTACAACACACTGGATCCCCATAGTTTTTAAAACCCTTGACACCATTCCTGGCCGATATTAACAATAGAATTTTCCGATTGCAACCTTATTCAAATATCATGAGCTCCATTTGTCTCTGTCTTACCAGGGTCAGTCAAATGTGACCAAACCACAGCAATTGTGCTTCAGTTTTCTTTCCCCGCATGTTATCTTAAAAGCTGCAGTCCTACACATAGCTACCCATTGAAGTTTTCAGTAAACACACAGAGGATTATGCTGGAAGCACGGGGAAAATGACATTCTAGTACACATGTATAACCCCACAATTCTATACAGGTTTGCCCAGAGGTAAGCCCAACTGAGTTCAATGGGACTTACTCGGAGATAAAGATGTACAGTGATACCTCAGGTTAAGAACTTAATTCGTTCTGGAGGTCTGTTCTTAACCTGAAACTGTTCTTAACCTGAGGTACCACTTTAGCTAATGGGGTCTCCCACTGCCACCGCGTGATTTCTGTTCTCATCCTGAAGCAAACTTCTTAATCCAAGGTAATATTTCTGGGTTAGCGGAGTCTGTAACCTGAAGCGTCTGTAACCTGAAGCGTCTGTAACCCAAGGTACCACTGTATAGGAATGCAGACTAAGGGACCCGGCTAGCAGCTCCCCTGCTGCAGCTTATGAAATTCATTTCGAACTCTTATGCATGCCAACCTAGGACAAGTGTGTTGTTTTTTGTTTTGTTTTTAACATACATCATTTAATAGTGATCTTTCAGATTAGAGTAAAGGTGTTGCAAGAATACAAGGGAAACGTCTTTTCCTCTGACATGCTGGAGAACAGGATGTGTCTCTTTGCAACCTGGCCTCCCCATCAACTTTTGCCAAAACAAGAAAGCTCACATGCCGCAGATTAGTTTCCACAGGGAAAATCTTTACAAATCAGAGCCAGCAAAGTGAGCTTGCAAAAGTTCAAAATTGGGGAGTGAATAATGTCTCGCCTTGTAATGAAAGAATTTACTTCCCAGCATACATTAGATCCCGAAAGGGCTTCAGTGTCACAGACACCCTTGGCAGCTGTGTTACCAGTAAAGGAGCTGGCTTTGTACAGCAGTAGAGTTATTAAATTTCTCCAGAGACCATGACTCATTAATCAAATATTCATACATCTCTGTAAATACATGCGAAACAGAGAACAGCTTCAGAGTGGAGCATCCCAGCACAAAACCTCTTTCATGTAGGGCTGACAAAAAAATCCTGAGAACAAGGGGTCATGCTGTGCATTCCTGGTGCGCTATGTACCCCAATCCCTAAAAAGAGAATCCAAGTAATCTAACCAATAAGTTACAAATTAACATTACTCTGCTATTGCTTCATACCATCTTTCTTTTTTTGGGGGGGGGGGGAGGGAAGACAGAATCAATTCTACTGTTCTTTGTTTACTAGGCAAGTAACTCCAGCCGCCCCGCCCCCCCCCCCCCAAAACTGGATGGAGAAATCCAGGCCATGCTCCTATTAAAACAAGCATTCACATTCGCACAAAAAAATAACATCCCACTGTATAAGCTGTGGAGCTCAGAAAGCTCTGTGCAAAGGGGTTCAGATTGCTACCATTTGCAAATCCTACCTTTTGCTTCACGTCCACTGATTCATTTCAAGGTTTGTTTGCCTGTCGAGTTGAGAGACTGGGCACAAACACTCGAGTCCTATCTAGGCTTTCCACACAGGGAGATTTAAAAAAATCCACCCTGCATCTGCACTGTAGGAACAATTGCTTTGGCTTTGAGATCTACTCAACCAACGGCCTGAATCAGAAAATTTGGGATCTGCTTGTAACGAGTCATGGCCATGAAAGGCTATAAGCAAAGGTCCATCACTCAGAGGGGATATGCCTCTAGGTAGAAAACTGCTTGACTTATCCTTGATGGAAAAGGGGCATTTTAACAGCTTTAGTAGAACTTTCTGAGAGTACTTGTAGCACTGTCCTGCTGCATAGACCAAAAACAACCTTTGACAACCTGATGCCTTCCAGAAGTTTTGGACTACAATTCCCATCATCTCTTATCACACTGGATTGGATGGGGCTGTTGTAATCTAAAACATCTGGAGAGCTCAAGTTTTGCAAAGGCCTCCTTACAGGGATTTGTTGTTTTTCTTCTGGACCCCCAACCCACCGGTGAATTCCAGAATTAGCAGGCTGTCTACCTGGTTTTTGCAAACCAGCCATCACTGTGAAGGCGAAGTGCTCTTATCTGCTGGTCAGGTTATCAGGCCCTCTGCACCTTTGGGTGTAGAACAGACCACGTTCAGTGTCTCAAATTTCGAGTCAGGAGGGTGTCATTAAGGACACTTGCAGCCACTGGCCTGTTCCAAGAAGTTAATGCAAAAGCTGCTGGAGTAGCCGTCATAAGCAGCTTTGGATGGGGGGGTGGGATTACATCAAAGTGGTGCTTGTAGACACTTGCTGGTATTATATATACAAACCCAGCTTACAGATTTCCTGCATCAGATGTCAATGTGCTACATTCTCCTCCCTATGTCCACAATATGAAAAGATAAGGTAGTATTCAGAGTCCCCTCCAAAAGCAGCTGAGGGCCACAGACACATTGGTTCAGCATTCATGGCACGCAGTGAAGCAATGCTTCCTTGGCTGTATGGAAAAGCCTGGCAGGGGGTGGAGAAACAGTGTTCCAACATGATGATTTATCTTGACGATCATAACTTAAGCAAAAGGGGAGGGCTGGAACTGATTGGCAAGGTTTTCAGGATATAACGGGGATTTTAAAACTCCCCCAGGAGTTTACATTAAATTAAAGAGGTGGGCTTCTGCACAGGATCTGCGGACAACAAATGCAAAGATGAATATGGGCAGGATCTTTCCGAGGCTACTGTCAACCCTGTGGCTTTGTACGGGAAGCACTACTTTTTCTGCAAAGACCGAGTTAACCTTTTCAATGAGGGTTGTGATCCCTGTTTAAAAATTTGGTTCTCTCCCTTGGAAGGAACAGCTTTATGCCCTATATTTAATGGGCAAGAAGTGTTTTCAATGGGAACGCCCATGCCTGCCCCAAACTGGTCAGGCCTCCTAATATTAAGAGTTCCTCTTTGCACTATTCTTACAGAGTTTAGCTATGTTGCCTATGCCTCTCAGTAAGGTTCTGGTCATTTTAATCCTAGTGTGTGTCCACATCTTCATTCAACATATCATGGCATGAAACTAGGGTATTGATTTATAAGATGACTTTTAAAAAGAAAAAAAGAAAAACACCAGGCAAACTGCTGGGTATGTGATAATGAATGCTAGGATGGTTTGTGTTTGAAAGCAGCAGCAGCAACAACAGTAACGACACAAATTAATTGCAGAGATTTCAAGGAGATAATGCAGCAGAGGTAACGAGAATCACCATGTAATTAACATGGTTTCAAATTAAAGTCCCCTGTAGTTACTGAAAAACATTAATTTATAGTAACTTAGTAATTTAACTTGTCAGTACTGTAACACAAACTTTTAGGACAATCTGTGAATGTCCCAAAGCTAGGATGGGGGCCAGAGCAGGCAGTGACACGATGCAAAACTGACATTCCAAGTTACATGGGAATGCATTGGAGTATGCTAACCCAGAGAAATATTTCAGTAGTTTAGTCAACTTGAACACTGAGCAGAATGGAAAAGATTAATACCAACCGCACCCCAATAGCAGTGCTATTAAGCTCGGTGATCTGATTACTTGTAAAATTTCAAGGCCTTTTGTCACTTGTTATGAATAGACAGAATTATGGCACACCTTGTTTTGGCTACTAGCTGACAGAACAATGTCTAGTTCAAGTGTTCTACATGACAGAGAATAAAATGTCTTTTGATAGTTCTAAAAAATAATAATTGTATTTTAGAATGTTGTGTTTTCTTGATAGAGTGTATAAGTCGACCTGAATATAAGCCAAGGCACAATTTTAGCACAAAAAACTGGGAAAACTTATTGACTTGAGTATTAGACAGTTCACCACACCACAAACCTGGTGGTGGTGGCAGCGGCAGAGGAAGAACAAGCAGCCTGAAAGGGTTGCAGCTTGCAAGAGCAGGCATAGGAGCCACGGTTGGGATAAGCACAGTGCCTCTCCAAACCCCAGCTCCTGTGCCTGCCCTTGCGAGAGGCGGATGGCCGTGGCGGGACCAGCGGCGAGAAAGGGCTCCTTTCAGGCCGCTCATCCCTCCGCCGCTGCCACCCGCCTCACTCGAGTATAAGCTGAGGGGAGCTTTTTCAGCATTAAAAATGTGCTGGAAAATTTGGCTTATACTTGAGTATATACGGTAAGTTAAAATTCTTACTGATCTGCCATAGAGAACTTTGCTCCTTCATAAACTACAATCTAGTTAAGTTTTATTCCTTTTGGGGACTAGTCAGATGGCAAAAGGTAAGTTCATTCTTTTAAAAAAAGCAACTAAAGATATAGAATAACATTAGTAGTTTGGAAGCACAGAAGAAGGCAGAAATGCACAAATGGTCTTTTGCACTGTTTAGTGAAAAATATACAACTGTATATACAGATATACTACATTTAATACACTACCATTGTTGTCATGTACCAATTAAAAGTTTGTGCATTAGATTTGCTTACCACTTACTAGAGAGTAAGCCACACTTAACACATTGGAACTTACTTCCACAAAAGATTGCACTGCATGACTTCCCAAACATTTTGCCATTGAATGAGCCATCATTCGACTTGCAAGTTTCCCATTTAGCTGCATTGGGCACAGTTCAAACAAGTTTTGTGCTTTGTCTATAAATTGTCCCTTTTGTCATCCTTGTAAAAAGAAGGTACAGGGAGCTTATTATTCAGACAAGACAACTGGAGCAGAATGTTGGGTTACAACAAACAAAACCAATAGCCAGGCCATTTTACGTAGCTTGTTTCTTTAGAAAGCAGGGAAAAAATCATCCCAGGAATAACGATACATTTTTAAAATGAAGGCATGAGCATTTAATATTTTCACATTTAATAAAGCAACAGTTTTCTTCCCCATATTATTTGTGTGCACTTAAAATATGCTGCGCTGAAATTAAGCCTGCTGTTAGAGATTTACATGCTAAGTGACTGGTACTTCTGAATGTACATCAGTGGCTAGAGGTATCACAAACCAGATCATCACCCCCTTGCGTGTCTGCTGTTAACTTCTCACCTTGCAGTTATATGCTTTGATTTACAAGCTACAGTGTTAATATTATAAGCATCCAAATTGTATTTGGAGACAGGAAACAAAACACACAGCACCCGTGTAATAACTGTTTGTGTCTACTGTGATTGGTTGCAGATTATTATTGGTAACGTACCTTTTCAAATTGTGAGAGAAGCCAATACTGTATTAGCTCTTCTTATTAAGGTTCCACTATGATCTTAATGACTAGCCATTATAAGGTAATATTGCTAAGCAGCACCTTAATGCACTTACATAGCTCAGCTTTCACAATTGCATCCATATTACTGGTTGTTGTTTTTTAAAGTAGATGCACATTTGAGCAAGATGCACACTGGAAGTGGCACTTCATGATTATGTTATTAAACATTATGGGAGTTCAGACAGAGTAACACTAATATTTTTATTTGCTGGCTCTTTATCCACATTAATCTTAAATTAAGACAACATCCTAAATACTTGTTCTCAATGAATTTGAATCCATACTGCAAACTCGCCATATAAGTTACCTCACATGTCCGGCTGCCTTTTAGTGGGTTGAATGAAGTTCACCACAGATACTCTGAATCAGGGATCCCAAAAAATATGGAACAAAAACCAAACCTTAATGTGGCGTCGTCAAAAAACTGATTTGAATAGGGAATGTTTAGATTACACTGCAAACCATAAAGAGAAAGTAACTCTGGCACATAACCTTCAATATTCTACCATATTTGAACTGAAACAATGATTTATTCCTTTACCAGCACATCATTTCATTATTCATCAACTATCTAAGAATATCTAAGAAAATAATAAATTTACAAAGAGTGTTTTAAAAAACAACAACACATTGGCAAAATCTGAAACCTGAAGAATGCAACACATGTATTTTCAAAGGGAAATTGCTATCTTACTGTTCTCTGGAACTGCCACAGCAGGTAAGACTATGGGATGGCAAGCTTGGTGGACAAAGCCAAATGTCTAGAGAATAGGTCAGCTGCTGAGGCCAGGCCAACAACACCTTTACAGATGTTGGTGTTGCTTTCAGGGCAAGAAGGTATGCCAAGACTTCACACGCACCAAGACTACTGATTCCCATCAAGCACAAAGCAAACTGATAAACCACACCTAGATGTACACCTAGGAGCATATATCTGCTTCAGGTAGGGCCACCTCTTGCACCACTGTGGGTTCACTATGAGAAGAAGGGCTGTCCAAACGATAGTTAAAATATCCCAAAACTCAATGCCACTTCATACATGAGATGGGATTTGGAGGGGAGGGGCGGGACTTGCTTCACCTTTCTGCTTCTCCCTCATGCAATTCAGACAGGTAAAGTACAGTACATATTAGCCCAATGTGTGAATCTTCAGCACCTAGAATTCACTGCTAGGAGGTGCAATGGCTTCACTTGAGCCAAAGCTAGAAACTCGGCTCTGACTTCCCTGCCCTGAGAAATGTTGAGACTAACTATGCAAAGCAGGGTCTTCTTTGTTGTGGTGCCCAGAGTGTGGGATTCCCTTCCAAGAGGGGTTTTTTGTTCTTCCCCCACCTCCCCATTTAGGAAATGCAATGGTGGATACTGATCATCAGTAGCAGACCTGGATAACTGTATTGCTTTATTTCTATCTTTCTGTGAATTGATGCTTTCAATTAAGCTGACTAACTATTTTATCTGTTTTTTTTAATATTAAATGTTAAGCCACATTATTGATCCTGACAGGTGGAAAGATGGGGCATAAGTATTTCAAATGAATAAATACAATAAAATGTCCTCACAGCAAGACAAAGTCCTCAGTACTAAAACATTTCAACTTTTTGTTTTCATCCTCAGAGAAAAGGGTTCTCTCTTCCAGGACTGGACTCATCAGAAAATCATAGTCTCTAGAATGCCCATTTACAAAGGTAAACAAAGGGTAGTTCTCCTTAGATGAGGATTTCAGGATCTACAATTAAACACAGGATCAGAGGAAAACATTGATTAGAAGACAAAAAACATTGCACTGCTCTTATTCCAACTATGTGTACATTGTCAACTGAGCATTCATTTTTAACACCAAGAAGAAAACACTGCACAAAGGGCATGCAAATCATCCCAAATAACTCTTTTTCATGTCTGTGGCACACCTTCCAATGCCACATCTCCCCACCAGAGATGTGTGCGCACTAGATCTGTACCTAGAACACCCATTTATTTAGAATTACACCCAAAGCAAAACAAATGTTAAACAAATCATACCCAGTCAGCTCTCTCGTATAACATCTAAAACCTAGCAAGTTCAAAGTCAAGCTTCACACCAGCTCTTTGAACTGCTATAATTTTAATCAGCTAAATTACATAGATGGTTACAGCACCATATTAAAAAGCCACATTAGTCTACAGATTGATCTACATGAGGGACTGGTCAAATCAGAAATTCAAAAATAGTCCTAATTGCACATTTAATCCAAAACAATTTTTAAAAATCTTTAAGCAGAATGAGGTATTAAACAACAACAGTCAGGAGCGGGAAAATCATGCTTGCAGTAAAATCAAATTCCACATTTTTTTACTGTGTTCTGCTGTTTTATCCCAGTTTAATTACATTAAGCTGTTCTATCCCAGTTTAATTACATCCTTCTGATAGTATTGTGAAAGAGAAGGGCAAGGAGAACCAAGACATGATCAGTGGTGAGCAGAGGAGAGACGGAAAAACGAGGCTCATGTGAAAGGGGAACATTTTAGAAAGGTGGTACAGGGCAACAGATCTCAAGGGACAAGATAATTGGATACAACCTTTTATCATTTGGCTATTGGATCAATTCAGCCCACATCAGTAACAGAAGTTCACAGTATTCTGATGGCTGTTTGGTAGCCTGTGAAATTAGCTGGCAGGCCTTCCCCTCCTAATTGACAGGTGTCTTGCAACATGACAGCCACCACCATGACTAAGTAAAAGTGGCTCCCCACTTACACAGTGTCTGATGAGTTTCTTCCCATTATAGATGAAAATATATGTGTTCACACACACACACACACACACAATTTTGCAAGGGTGATATACATTAGTCAAGTGGCTTCATGCTAAATTTGTAATGGAGGACACTAGATATAATAAACCACGATTCCCTAAATACTGACTGTTAAGGGAATGTAAGGAAACTCAGACAACAGAACTGTGGAAATGATTGCACTAATTTTTTACCCTTCTTAATCTTTGACACTCAAGACCTACAAAATCGAAATGTGATACAGGAGCTGTGAAGGGCATTGATAGGCTGAAACCCATTTACCAAATGAAAGCCCCCCTTGGTCTGCTTTTTCAGCTATCTTCAGAAATTGCCTATATATTTCTGAATTCACATTAAGCCATGAGCTAGAAACTTGCTTGAGATAGAAAGAAAAGATTGTTATCAAATTTCACACCAAATTATCAGATTCTCACAAAATGAAATGGTGTACGCATGTACATGAAAAAAATACACAGCCATGACCATTTCAAAGGAGATGAAAGACTTTTAAAATATCTGGTTCTGTACCACTGCTTGAACAATTCCCCACTTAGGAAGACAATCACACAGAACTAGTATACCTCCCTGCTGATACAGGGGCTGGCTTCTAAGGTATGCAGTGCTTTCTTTTCAAAAGAATGATTTGGGAATTATTCCTGTAGAAGCATACGTACACATGAAAAATGATGCAATGTAATCAGAATCAAAATGATGTTGATTCCCAAGAATAGTAATTTTGATTGAGGCAGTCTTCTGTACAGAGAATTCTAATCTCCAGAATTCTTAAGAAGCAGTGCAATGTATTTAGTAGCTACAAATGTGAGCTATGAGCCAAGAAGTCTAGTTCAAATGCAGTTTCTGTCATGAACCCTATAGCCTTGGGACGAGCCACTCTCTAAGACTTCCCCTCTCCAGAATGCCTCTTTACTTTCTAGGATTATTAAATCTGCAGCCTATTTTCTCTCTCTCTTCATGAAGGATGTGAGCAAAGCTTGGGCCTCCAACATCTATGAATTGTTCAGAAGGTAGATTCAATTATCAAGCAAAATAAAGAAACAAAAATGGCCAGAAGCAAACTATGGCTTACTACGAATGAGCAGTGTGCTGCTGCCTGCTGGTAAATCGTGCCTGCTCCATCCTGCTAGGATCTCCAGGAGAAACAAACCACAAAGCTTGGCTTAGCATTACATGCAAACTGAGCAGTCTGCAGCAGCATGTCATTCATTCATGACAAGCCATGGTTTATTTCTGACAATAGCTCACTGCTAGATGCAAACAAGGCCAACGAGCCAATATGACATGGGCTCTTCCTAGATCCTTCCTTTTTATTTTTTCACTTTCACACTTCCACTTCACAATACCTAGCAGCTTTAACAGTGCAAATCAGAGTTCAGTGGGACTTGCACAGTATGCATAGGACTGCACCCTAAGTGCTGTAAGAGTGGTACTAGGAAAGCCTTCTCCTATGCCATCTTTCAGACAAGAATTTGTTAAACCACCATAGTTTTAAATGTCTATCGTACTTTTGAGCAAGGCAACTATTTATGTCAGCTTGATGAAAACAAACAGATGAGTAGATGGGAGTGAGCACGAACAATTAAGAGAAAGTGGTGTGTGTTACTGTGCAAATATAGTGGCTGTTCCCTTTATATGTGTTAAATGTAACAATTTTATTTCCTTTTTCTTAGTTTATACCAGATGTAATAAACAACCCTGTGTTTGCTTGTATCTAAGATCTGCTTACTTTCACAGTAAATTTAAAATGGTGCTAACACATAGTAATAATATTTTATCTGTAAATGTAACAAACATACTTACACTAACAAATAATAATGCACAATTTAGTTTGATTTAATATTTCCATTTAAAGTCATCCCCAAGGAATTGATTGCCTTTTAAAAGATTCTTTTTGTGTAGAAGATCATTCAGTGTCTGAAGCTTTCAGCATAAATATTTTCGTTTAAATGCTGCCACCTAGTGGGACAACCCTATACTTGGTCTTGATATAACTGAGAAGGGGGAAATTATCTCAGAGTTAATTTAACTTCTACAATACACATATGCATGCGTTGCAAGATCATTTACCCCATGTAATTCAGTTAAACTTAGTCAGTGATTCCCTCCCCCCAAAAAAACTGCCTTTTAAGATGCAGATTATTTTTAAGAAAGGTCATTTTCCCTGGTGATAGGCATATCTGCTGAAAATACTCTTGTGTAAGTAGTTACTGAATCATCTACTTAAGATATTTCATTATCTAGACTTTACAATTCAATTGTGCTGATGTAATGGGATCACAAAAGATTGCTGGTGGGCTTATATATTTGCCTTTGCTAGTACATATCAGTGGCTCAAGCCTTAATAATATATATTGAAGAGTTATATTTAAGATGTTCCAAAATAAAATAATATAAAAATAAAGGACGACAAGGTGAAGTATCAGTTTAATCATGTGGATGCTTACCTTAGTTATTTCTTCAGAAGCCCTTTCAAAGGCTTGCACATTTGGACAATATAGCCCTATAGTGCAGCTAGGATCCATTTTTTTAAAAGACATCTTCTTTGGAGAAGGGCAGTGGAATGACTGTAATTATAAGTGGGGGAAAGATTTTTAAAATGCTTTAAAAGCACAAGAGAAAATGATTGATATAAGATACAATTACTTGTCCTGTTTCCGAATGATTCATAAAACATTTCCATGAAACTGACTGAGTTTTACCAGTTCAGTTAACAAAAAGAACTTTTACATGGTAAAAATGAAAGCTGCTAAAGTCAACTAAATGTTCAAAAAAAATCCAAAAATTCCTATTTTTTTCAAGTAAATTAATAAACCTATCATCTCCAACTGCAATGTGGAAAAACATGGGTGTTGCAAGAAAAGGAATTAGGCGTAATTTGCAGGTATTTTAAGACAGTGTTGTTTCTTCCTTATTTTTGGCACTTCTAAAGTAAGCATGCTTTTCTCTGCACATTTGAATCTGCAAAGTGCAAATCATGAAGGATATTAAGTGACTGTTTCCAGCGGAGGAACTTTATAAAAAGAGAAGTTGACCATTTCATGACCCAACTGACTTTTTCAGGCAAGCACACGGGCTTTGCCTGCAAATAACCACAGGACCAGTTTTTTGCATTGCCAAGGAAGACTGGGAAAGAAAACTTACTGAAAACCTGGAGACCTACTGCAAGCATCTACTAGCAATAACAATTCCCTGGTAGCTGCTCTTGTCTCCCTATTGTTTTACAGAAATTTGCAAGGGCTTAGAAGAACTGGATGAAATCATTTTTCATTATACCTCCTTTCCACTGATGTATCTTTTCCATTGCAATGCACTTTTTATTAGTGAGATTCCGATATAATAGATCTACTTTTCTTCAACACAGAGAAAAGTAACCTGGTAGAACATTTTATCCACTTTAGAAAAATAATTCTTATTTTTGAAATTCAGTGATATAATACATTAACCTGAAGTTTCCCAACAGACACACACACCAAAGGGGATGGCTCAGCAGCATTTGAAAAGCAGTGCAGAACATCCAGAGTTTTATCTCAATGCTTAGAAAATACACTCTACATGCATAGAACAGCGGTCAGGCTCTTCCAAACAAATAGATTCTGTAGGTTGACTGCAGACTGGATTGATTTTCAACTAAGCCTGGACAGTTTATCAATTCTGAAAACATATGATATGGAGAAATCTAGCAGAACTGTTACCTACAATAAGAAAGCAATTTCTGTTAGTTTTTGACACCCCTAGACAAGGACAGATTATTATTACATGCACTCAACATTAAGGTTTGATCCACAATTCAGTTGTTAAACGAGTGCTTCTTGCAAGGTGAGACCACCCAAATCGGCATGTTCTTGTTATGCCACATATGTTCAGGTAGCCATTTTACCTTGGACATCAGGAAGAATCAGAAACTGTTGTTATAAAAAAATGATTATTGAAGACCTGAGCAAACAGATATTACTTTAATAAGAAATCGTTTCCATAAACTATAGACAACTATAATTCACAGACATTTCTCTATTCCTTTCTCTCTCGACCTGCTATAACCTAACTCATCTAGAACTGCTACCTGCTAAAAGCCTTTTAACAATACTACAATGGATATATATGTGCAAATCTATTTTATTCACTACTAAATCTGAGGATTGCACACAAGCTAAAAAGTATTTGCACAATTTAATCCAGATGGAAAAATGCCTGAGCCTGAGTGGCAGCAGCTAAACTGGGCAGAATTAATGTAAAATGCTCAAGTGGGATGAGAGAAAAGGCCCTTTTGAGTAGAAGAGCTGCGCAGACTCTAGGAGTGACTAGGATCTTCATCAGTGCTAGCTCAAAAGCTCTGATTCACACTGCAGCCAGTATTTTTTTAAACGCAAAATGGATGGGCCTATTGTGCCCTGCCTGTTTGTGAGTTGCTCAAGCAGATTTCCAGTTTACCCCCTTGACAGAGGTCTGGAAACTTGCTTTAAAAAAATATGAAGAGGAGAACCTACTGCCCGCCAGATGTTGTTGGACTACAGTTCCCATCAACTCTAACCAAGCTGGCTGATGGAAATGGTGGAGTTCAGTATCTGGATGGCCACAGGTTCAACACTCCTGTGCTCCTGAGACCTGGGTTCCTGGGACGCAGACTAGCTGTAAATTGGGCCAGCTGCTGGTGGTAGCAAGTAGTGAAGCAATTTGGGGGGGGGGGTTGGGGTGCTTCTTTCTTTGTGCATCATGGTCCATGTTCAGCCTTTGTCATGGGAAAAGGTAAAAGTCTGGAGAAAAAGCAGATAGCACAGTGGAGTGCTACACACCTTCATTGTGGGATGTTGCCTTCCGTTGCATTCCAGTATCATAGGTTTGCATTGCAAGTCAACTTGGGTCAAGTAAAGGCATTCATAATCTCAGAACTATTGCCATCTACATGCTTTCAGCTCCGTAAACAGTTCCAGGGGCATAGCAGAGGCACTGCACTCCCCAATGTTTTGTGTGTGGCCGCCATCTAAATCATAGGAACTTAGGAAACTGTCGGGCCACTGGTCCATACATTTCAGTATTGTCTGCACTGACTGGCAGAGACTCGTCAAGATTCCAGACAGGGAACATTCCCAGCCCTACCTGGAGATCCCAATGGTTGAATTTGGGCCCTTCTGCATGCCAAGCAGATTCCTTGCCACAGAGATACAGCCCTTCCCCTAGTTCCAAGCCTGGGAAAGTCATGGGACCGCCCCCCTACATGTGCAGCATCTAGTCTGAGCATAGAGCTGTTCATGTATGAACCACACACACAACTGAGAGAACTCTCCTTCCCAAAGAAGTGAAGCTGGACACTCAGCACTTGAAAGTGGGAGGGGAGTAACAAGGAGTGAGGTTATGCTACTCCCATTGCAAAAGCACCAAAACTAGACTTTGGTTGTCTCAAAGCAAAAATCTGACACACAAACAAATTCAGAGGTTATGTATTCCACTGTATACAAAACATCAGCAATGAATTTGGCTTGGTTCATTTTTTAGTTTATTCCTTTTTGTGATTCTATGTTAAAGAAAGAAAGAAAGAAAGAAAGAAAGAAAGAAAGAAAGGGAAACGATCTAAGTAATTAGTGTTTGGTTCATATATGAAGCAAACAGTGCTGGCTCTTTATCCATCCTACCTCGAGGGGGAAATCCTTTACGCTGACATCTACAAAAGACTGGCAGTAATGAGGATCCATGTAAATCAAACTGTCATCTACAAGGACAAAACAAAAGACAAGTAATTCAAAAAACACCTTATTATTACACTGCTTACAATCCAATTTCTATGCAGAACCATGGGGGGAAAGACACCCCCAGCAAGTAACTGCCTGCCAGGCTGATATTCATTGACTGAAGCGTAGGTTTTTGCAGGACAGATTAACTTTTGCATAATCAAATATGCTTGTAGAAGCAGAATTTTGATAAAGTGATGAGACTGTCATTTAATTTTTGGAGATAAAATTACTTTTATAAACACACAATTATATTCCAGGAGTTTGCATATGAAAAATGCATTGTACTCCCTCATCATGACAGGAAGAACATATTTGCTTGTCATTTGGTCATCAACCTGTACCATTTAAACTACTAAAGGGTAAATATATAACCAAGATCTGCCAGGTAGTAAGCAGTGAAAGGCTCAGAGAGTTTGATGAAACAAATAAATTATGCCTTGTTTGTGCAACAAAGAAAATTAAATGTACATTTTACAGAATCCAATTACCATATAGGGCAAATGACAAATGACTGGACTTTGGTGAGTCTGATTAATAAAGTACTCATTTTGCTATTTTAATCATTCCACTTCCCAGGGGGTTTCTATTAACTCCAAAGCTTGGTGGGTGGGAGGGGGTGGGGAGGAGAGAAGAGAAGAGAAGAGAAGAGGTATACCACACTGAAAAAGACATACCTTATTAAAATACTAACCTTGAAATCCAGCAAAGTAATATGACTGCTTAGGTTTGCCACCAATAATACCAATGCAGTATTCAAGACTCAAAATCCCCTGTCATCACAATAAATAAATGGGGTGGGGGAGAGAGGCAGGATTACCACACAGTAGACTTAATTCCATGCTGGCTAATTTTGTTCAGTACAAGCTGCTTACAAGAGGAAAGCCGAGCTGTACCATTTACCTAAGAATGGCATTCAGAGAAAGTGTGAGGCAGTGGTGAACTGAGCAACCTGTGGGCTGCCTGAATCCCTTGGTCTGGCAGTCCCTGGCATCTCTGGTCACTCCGCCCCTTCCATGTCAGAGTATTCTGCTGGAAAGCAGAAGGCTACAAAAGGGTTGATCTGCTTGGACTGCACTTACCAAAGGCATCCTCGCCGCCCCAGGGAGGAAGTGGCCTCCTCCCCACCTTGGCACAGAGAAAGCACAGCACTTTGGGGCTGCAGGAAGCATGGCTAAGCCATTCCGGAATAATAACAGCAATGGCGAAAACACCTAAGCACTGAGCCACAATGGGGAGGGAAGGAGCAAACAAGCCTGGCACTCGGGGTGAATTTGAGACTAGGGAGCATTTGAGAGAGTGATGTTAAGCCTGCTGTGGGATAAAGAATCTAAAGGTTCACATTTCAAAGGACTGCATGCTAATGTGCCTGACAAAACCTGTGCAGGTTCCCTGACGTCTACAACTACTTTGACAAGCAAAATTAAACCCATCCTCTTTTTCATTCAACTGATGCTATTCATTGTGTGTCCATGTACATATGGAGCATGACCCTTGTCCTTCCAGACATTGACAAGAAAGCAAATGAGAAGGAAATCCTAACTTTAAAACCTTCACACTTGGAGCAGGCTAAACAAATAGCTGCCATATTGTCATTTTACTTCATTTAGCACAGCCTCTGAACCCCTGACTAATCAAGTAGGCTTTGCTTCTTAACACTACTTGGCGAAAATAGAAGCAGGGCTGGTCCCCTTTTCTTCCCTTTAGGCACAGCTTCCATTAATTCAGAAGAGTATTTTTACAGGCCCAGGTAAAACATTTCCATGGAGGGAGGACTAGAAGTGTGTAAAATAGGCAAGAGGATAGATAGGACAATTTCCAAACGGAGAGATTACAATGAACCGTCTATAGTACAACAGCCGATATGGGTACAACAGGGTGCAGCAGCAGATGTTATACCACCCAGTGTCTGAACATGCTTATTAATTTTGATATCCGAGTGTTTTACGGAAAAGGAGGGTCACAAGAGCATAGACTGAAGGGATGGCTCACTATTGCTGATATTTGAGATAGTCATCTTTAGGGCTTCCATGACAGTCTTAAATTGATTATTAGCACCACTGAGACAGAAAGCGGATACTGTTAATGTAAATGCCACTAATCAGCTGCTTAAGTGTGGGGAACAGATGAAGATCCTAGGTAACATTTTAAAATCAAGGATGCATGGGGGTGCTCACTGAATGAACCACCAATACAGGTGAAATCAGATCAGTCTTTATCCTGAATTACTGCATCAGCAAGACAGCCATTTAGGGACTGGAATAGTTATAACTGGTTTAACATTGAATATCCTAGCCCTGCAATTATGTCTGCATACTGAAATTTCAAATTTCTGAAGTCAAACTTTATGATCTACTACCGTAAAAATCATAAATACTTTTAATAGATTGAAGATTTCCATCCTTAACTGTCTTTTTATACCATCTAGTGTTACTTTCTGAAAAGTGACACTGAAACTCTTTTCATACCTTCACAAACTCTAGGTATTCCATGTTGGTTCTTTCTCCTCCCAGCCTCACGGGAATTAATATGATGACAGATTTGGCATCCGATTTTTCAGAATCCGCAAAAGAGCACTGCGTATCGATAACATCGGACTTGTAAACTTGAATGAGGCAACACGAAATGTAAAGGGAGATTTTTAAAAACGCATTTTCAAACACGTGCTGAATAAACCAATCAAAACCAAATACACACTGAATAAACCAGCCAAAAAACAAGGTATCTGTTGATGCTAAGGGGGATAAGAGGGAACTGGCACTGTTTGGCCCTCCTCATGGATTCTTGTGTCCTCCCAGTGAGGGCCAGAAACACAAGTGTGTGAGTGTGCATGCCTAAGGGCAGAAACCAGAGATGCCACAAGCTCTGCGCTGCACGAAGCCCAACTGCTGTAACATGAACTGATGGGACTGGTGCTTCTTGGCTCACTAGTCATGAATGTCAATATAGCATGAAGTCCACCCACGCGCTGCACCAAGAGCATCTTGGAGTCCAGCCGAAAACAGCACTTTGCTGATTTACAGCATATCTATTCAGTCGTGTGTTGCATTGAATTCAGCGGGGTTCACTCCCATGCAAACGGGGCTAGGCTCGCCAACTTTCCCTCCTAGGCCACACCGATGCAGATATGTCAATGCAAGGGATTTCCAGAGGGCTCTGTTAGCCTGCTGGAGCATAAACAGCAATTTGTCTTGTGGCAGCTTCAAGACAACCACACCGTATTATGGCATAGTCATGAAACCTGATGCCGTAATTAAATCTGCAAGGTCTTTTGCTAAGAAAGAAAGTAGTTGAGCCTAGGCAAACCATAGGCATACCTGGTTTGGACATGTCCCCACAGACCTTCTAGCTGCTGCTAACATTGCCCTGTTCCAGGGGATGGAAGGTGCATGGAAGAGAGGGCTATTCAAGGCTACTAGCCAGGATGACTATGCTCTTGCCTCCAGAGCTGGAGGTAGCCAGTGGTGTAGCGTGGGTTGTCAGCACCCGGGGCAAGGCAAGTAATTTGTGCCCCCTAACCCATGGATTTGCGCACCCTAACCCCCAGATGTTGCGCCCGGTGCGGCCGGCCCCCCCTGCACCCCCCATGCTACGCCACTGGAGGTAGCAACGCTTCTGAATACCAGTTGCTGGAAACCATGGGAGGGAAGTGTGTTGCCCTTGTGCTCCATTCCACGCCCTGGCTTCTCACAGGCATCTAGTTAGCCACTGTGAGAACAGGATGTTGGACCAGATGGGCCACTGGCCTGATCCAGAAGGCTATTCTTATGCTCTTACAGCCTGGGTATATCACAGCTTTGGGGCGATCACTCACAGCAGCATCTCTACCAGAAGCCTAGTGTTAAGCATCTCCCTCTGGTACTCCAGCAAAAGCGTTAGTATCCAACCTCGCCTGGAAGCAGCACATACATAATCAGAGCATTTATGCTGCTTTCGTCCAGTAAGGAAACCGCAATTGTGTTTGCTTTATTGCCTGCCTGATATATTTGAGTATTCAATGCAAAGTGAAAACATTCATTATTACTCCAGGGCAGAAGGAAATTAATTTTTTGCATTGATCTAATAGCACAGGAGAGAGAAGATGGCTTTCTTAAACTATACTTTTAATTACTCGGATTTTTTTTTCCATAGAGAAAAAGAATTAATATATCATTTAAAATGGTTTGTGCATGTTGGGAAAGAAGAATGAGTCCGAAACACTGAGTCAGTAAGTTCAGAGGACCTGCTCACGGCAGATGCTACAGAAGTGCACAATCCTCTGGTCATATTAGAAAAG
Organism: Podarcis gaigeae; assembly: GCF_964106915.1. Taxonomy (NCBI): domain Eukaryota; kingdom Metazoa; phylum Chordata; class Lepidosauria; order Squamata; family Lacertidae; genus Podarcis; species Podarcis gaigeae. Next base: position 60,850,500 of record NC_139682.1, on the reverse strand, counting down.
AAAGGGCTTCCATATTTCAGCATTAGAAAATGTTACTCAAACAAACATTTAAGAGTTAGTGCAGCAACATTGATCCCCAGGAATTCGGTAATTATCATTTGTGATGTACCCTGCACCAACAATATACAATAACACCGTAGAGTGAAACAACAAGAAGCTTTTTGCCCCGTGGAGCTTACAATCTAACCCAAATGCTTAATATTAACCTTATTTATATATGAAGTTTTGCAATGTGTAACTTTATTTGTAAAGCTTTTGATCCAGAAGAATGTCAGTGGGGTTTTGTTTGCATTGTGGGACCTCCCCACCCAAGAAAAAAAAAACCTGGCTAAGAATAAGTAGGGTCTCTGGAATGTTGAGACAGGAAGCTGTCATGAGGAGTACAAATTGAAATGTTCCTATCCATTTGCAAAATGGATCAAACTCTATGTTTGGATCAAACTCTTATGTTTTTAGCCTCACAAAGAAATGTAAGATTTAACGCTAGCATTGGTCAAGAATACTGCACAATATACCCCCCCCTTACCTGTACAATCTTGAGCAACGTAGACAGTTATTCCTTGTAACTCAGGGTCTTTTGACTCTTCAACAGCTTTTCTAAATACAAACAGGCTTACTTTAGGTTCACAATGCACAGAATTAAGGTGCAGAATCATAACCATAGAGCTGGAAGCAATCCCAAGGATCATCTAGTCCAACCCCCTTCAGTGAAATAATCTCAACACATGGTCCCTCATCCAATTTGAAACCCCACCGGACCCTGCTTAGCTTTGCAAATGTGCAAACAGTTTTATTAGGACACAATCCTCAAATCACCTACTCTGGAGAAATAGACTAGGCAGGAGTGCTGAAAAACACAGCCTTAATCTGCCACAAAGATGAACTACAAGTGTAATTCGCAGACTGCAAAATGTGGCAAGCAAGGAAAACAAAAGCAATTTAAAAACAAGCATCATAAGAAAATGCCAGTCTGTTTTTCATTATGCTTACTTCTAATTAGCAGATAGATAATTCACCAAGTTGAAACTGTTTTAGTATACAGTGGTACCTCGGGTTAAGTACTTAATTCGTTCCGGAGGTCCGTTCTTAACCTGAAACTGTTCTTAACCTGAGGCACCACTTTAGCTAATGGGGCCTCCTGCTGCCGCCGCGCCACCAGAGCACAATTTCTGTTCTCATCCTGAAGCAAAGTTCTTAACCTGAAGCACTATTTCTAGGTTAGCGGAGTCTGTAACCTGAAGCATATGTAACCCGAGGTACCACTGTAGCTTGCTTTACTAAAGAAGAAATGCTGAAAAATCTGAGTTAGGGAAACTGCACACATCTTTGTTGAAATGTGTGAAGAAAGCCAATTGCCCACTATAATGTGCCAACATGTTACAAACCTGTTATGATAAAGAGTACACACAGTGTAAATCTGCCATCAGTCAAAACCAACCACATATACATGTGGTAAAATAGATTTGGGAGCATGTTATAGGACACAAAGATATAATGGCTTGTCCCTCCACAGGATCTGGCCGAGGGTTTCTGCTGGCAAAAGGGGGCAAGGGCTTTTCTTCACCCTTCATCCTGATTTTCCCCCTTGTCCCTGAATCTTCCACCATCACATCCCATACTGTTCTGGAGGGTCCACCCACCCTCTGCAAAAGCTTTTTCAGGAGCACAAGGACTGTACATCATTACTAGTCTGGATCCAACCCAATCTGTATATATAATCATTGTATGACCTTAGCTCCAAAGTTAAATGCAAAACCTGTTTACTCAGAAGTAAGGCCCACCAGTTTCAGTGGGAAATACTCCCGTGCAAGTATGCATACTGTTATTGCCCCCAAAGGTTAGCTACTCATGGCCTCAGAGCATTCTGAAGAACAATCAGCTCCAGGGTGTATGAGGGATCCAAGTGGGCGTGGAAGGGGTGTACTATGAATAGATAAGGTGGCTATGCAATGGATAAATTTCTGGTGGTATTGGTTTACAGAAAATATTCAAGTTGAACACCTTAGAAGCTTCCTTTTTGAAAAGTGTAACGTGAAATTCTAGGAAAATATTAGTAGGTTTTCCGTGTCAATTCCAATTATTTATCTCTGCAAATTCAACTGGATACATAAATAACCTTCACCTCTCAAGACACTGCATTATTTCCCAGTAGTCTCATTCAAGGTGAATATTCTTGCTATACAAGCAGCACGTGACTCCTGCATCTATATAAATGTAAAAATTTACATCTGCACTTTGGCCTCTTGTGCTTAGAAGGTTTAATGATTCAATTTATGACCATATTGGGACCCACCTAGAACATAAGACTATAAAAATACAAAATCAATGGTGTCCAAAAAAATGGCACATAAAGGCACCCTGTACTGAGAAATCTGACTTTCAGCTTTTTTCTTTTTTCCAATCTAGGCTGAATGTCACAGACCCTTTACTTTTACTATTATGTAATTATAATATTAATAGTCCCATACACTTACAATTTCAAAAGAATTTGATGTGTGCAAAGAAATGCTGAAAACATCAATTTTAAACTCTGACAGTTCATTACACTATCAGTACATTACAGCCCCCAGGTTACAGTATTAAAAAAAAGAAGTAGTAGTCTATAATGTTATGCATGTTCCAAGGTTAAAAGAGTTGTTGGTTTTTAGAACATTTCATTCAAGATACCCTACCAAAAGTCTAGGTTTGGAACAAATCTTTGTAGTCTAGAATAGTCCAACGGAAATGTTTCAGAAATAAAAGAAACTTTGAACAGAGACCAGTCTTGAAATATTCACTACTCCTTCCTTTCTTCTTTCTGGAACACATCCTATGAATTTGAATCACTAATGACAAGGATATATAGCTAAAGCTTTAATTGTTACTTTCTAATTAGCTGACAATCTCAAGACAGTGCTAAAATGAGCTCTCCCTCCATTGGATACATTAGTGAAAGACAATTTAGTTTGTTTTTACCTCAAAAGGTGTGCTACAACAGCTGGCCCATACCAATCTCCAGCTATTTTCCCAGACTTGTTTCCATATTCTGTTAGGCGATGCAAGCCAAAATTTGCAAGTGGAGAATCGCCAAACCACGATATTATTTTTCGATGAAAGTGTTCATCCCTCCTTTCTCTGTTCCCCCAGTTCCCCCCTGGGGCTTGCTTGTGGTGGCTTGACTGGTTCCTGAATTCTTTCTCTCCTGTACGAGATGCTTCAAGGGATGCAGTGAGCTTTTTTACTGTGTGACTTGTCCATGATTCAGAGTCTGAATTTTCAATGACAAATGCATCTGGCCACGTCCAGTCTGTGACAGACACAGCATATATTTAATGGTTTGCCTGCTAGTAAACAATCTAAATAATTTTTATTCGTTTTAAATTATCTGGTGAAAATTTAAAGATGCTTAAAGTTGTCTGTTCTCTACACTAAATAACAGAGATTTAGCATCAGCCAGACGATCCCAGAGTTTCCGAATAAAAGTAAAACAACACTGATTTTTTAACAGTTCCATCACAACACAGAAATCTTTTCACACAGAACAGGATTAAGGGGCATTGATGAATTAAGAAATGTCATTGTATTACACAAAACTTAACAGCTAACTTTTTCAATTGAATTGTTTTTCATTTTTCCAAGAATTAAACATGGTTTCCAAGAAGTTAGAATAAATTTTAGTTAAACCGAATTGTTTTAATTTGTATTTAAAATTATTAAATGTTCTCAAGCAATTTCCTCAAAATGATTTTATAACTAGGTTGTGAAACTCATTGCCACAAGATATTGCCTTAGCAAGATTTAGGAACAGGCTACATCCTCTCAACTGCTAAATAAGAAACAAAACTCAAGGTATCTTTGGGGTAAAAAACATTAGAAGAGCAACATATTTTGGGGGAAGAAAACATATACATTCATGATTGCCAAACACAGGCATTAGAAAGTTGAATCCATTTTGGAAAAGGATTGCATAATTATGGTTTTTACAGAGTTTCACAACACCCACCAATACATCCCCCACACTATTCTTTAAAAATCATTCAGAATAAAAACCAAATAAGCATTGCATGTAACTACTGAATTTGAAAAGGCTAACACTCAGGATAGCTCAGTTGGTAGAACATGAGAATATTAATCTCAGGGCTGTGGGTTTGAGCCCCACGTTGGGCAATAAATTCCAGCATTGCAGGAGTTTGGGCTAGAAGACCCTCGTGGTCCCTTCAAACTCTACAGTTCTAACACATTTCATTCTCATAAGCACACATGGCCCAATTCCTTTGGTTACCTATTCCCTCAAATCAAAATCTAAAAGTTAACTGAATAGGTCAAAAATCTGGGGAACTTGCCTCTTCCAAGAAAGTGAAGAATAAGTCCTTGTGCTAGAAGCATCTGGCCAGTCCTCAGGGTACAGCCCCAGCCACAGTCTGTTGTTAAAGCTGAGCCCTTGATTTGAGGAAATTCTTCTCTGTATGTCAGCCATATTCTGGAAATAAAATCTTTACGGAACTCTTCCACATTTCTTGAAATCCCTTCATCTGTTATATCATAATTTGACCCATTTGGTGACGTGTCACTTGACTCTATAAGAGAGAGACATAACAAGCTTCTTTTTTAAAAAAAAAAAGTTTACTAGTACGTACTTGTTTTAAATAAGTGACCAACTGCAAAATCTTGTACAATTTATCAGAACTGTGAACAGTACAAAGCCCACTGTGAGAAATCTCTACAAAATAATAAAACAAAAATAGTAACTTGAGCTTACAGGTACTTGCCATAGGGAATGAATATACAGCTAGAGCAGGGGTCGGCAAAGTTTACCTCAACTGGGCCAGTTCACTCCAGCGGAGATCCCTCCGTGGGCTGGATCACATGCACGTGGCCGCGATTTCCGGTGTCTGCCCCTGCACAAACGCGATTTTCAGCGTCTGAGCATGCGCAGACATGATTTCCGGCACCACACAAGTGAGTCCCTGCGCCACGCTGTGCTGGTTTAGCGCAGTGCGTGGGGACTCACTGAGTGGGCGGCTCGGTTCGTGGGCGGTTTGAGGGTCAGTTAAATGACCCCTGTGGGCCACTTGTGGCCCATGGCCCTTAGGTTACCTACCCCTGAGCTAGAGGCTTCACTCCATAAAGAGTAAAGGTAAAGTCGGTGTCTTCGGGTCAGAATATTTAAAGGAAATGTGGGAGAAAAAATTATATAAAAATCAGAAGGCAAGCAGAAACAGTTGCCAGTTTGGATTGGTTTTTGTTATATCTTTCTTCCATATTACAGAAACAATTATCCTGCATACAACTTTTGCAGAAAGGAAAACCGAAGAAAATACAGTAACTGACATTAAGCCAGGGTTGTAACTGACATATAAGCACAATTGTTGCCTAGACACAAATGAATTGGCACAGGATTTTACAAAGCCCTGTTTGCCCAGTCTGCACATGCTCACAAGCCACTATAAAGAATTTGAGGCCTATGCATGCCTCACCCAACCCTCCAACTGCACTCATCAAGGTCCTTAACAAAGTAGAGAGGATCTGAGAGGTATATGCTGGCTTCACACAGATTGTGTTAGTACTGTCTGTACAACTTTGGGTGTATTGGAAGTAAGGGAACAGAGCTTTAATATGTCCTATGAAGATCCTTCACATATGGAATGTAAGACTTTTCCAGCAGCCACTTATTGCAAGTGGGAAACAGTAATATATATGCATCAATGTCCATTTGGACTGAAGAACAAGTTACATGCTTGCAGCACATACCCTCAGTCTTGAAATGGTAGCATTTTCCCAGCAAAAAGACAGGAGAATTTCTGCTAAAGTAAGTTTTTGTTTTCAACACCCAGCCTATAAAGAAGAAGAAAAGCAAAGTAAGACATTTAGAAATGATCTCCAGGCCAACTTTAATGAAGTTGACAGAAAGCAAGGAAGAAAATGAGCAGTCTCAGCTTTTATTAAAAACAAGTTCCTCTGCTTTGTACAACACAAATAGGGTTTAGGTTATTCCTAAGTTAAATTTGTTAAATAGTTTATGTTGATGTCTGCACTTTAAAAAAAAAGCACACATAGAAAGTTTCACTTTCCAAGCCGCAGTAACAACTAGTGGAAACACAGTATTGAGAAATAAATCCAATCTTGTTTGAAACAGGTACTATATAAATGTTTCAAATAAATAAACAAGCATTTACACAAAATTTCTATCCAGCCCATATCATCCCTCTGAAAGGCAACACTCAAAGCAATCAAATACAAAAACATATTCAGTCCTCAACATGGTCGTGGGAACTTGTGGGCAGGGGGTGCTCACACAGACTCAGCCCTGATCCGCTCCTCACATAGAGGAAGGAAAGGCTAAACGAGGTTGAAAAACAGCTAGATTGAAGGCTAAAAGCACATTAAAAATAGGGACCAGAAATCCAGGGCAAACAATAAAAATTAAACAGCAACAGAATTAAAGACTAGTTGTTGTTTTTTTTAAAGTCTTCAAATAGTTATGTCTTTTGAGTTTACTGAGAGCAGAAACCTGACAAAAACCTAGTAGAATCTTTCAAGCTTTCTTTAAGCTTTAATTGTTAGGAACTACAAAACAACAGTTGCTCTTTTGGTTATTTCTGCAGAAAGTTTCATAAATATTTTCTTTTCTCAAGCTATTCTCTTCTTCCCCTTATTAGCATCTTCCTCGTGGACTATGATACCAGAATAGATTTGTATCTGTCATGGATATCTGATTACATGGAATTCACAGAATGGGGAAATATACTGATTTATCCCCAGCTATTGCTGACTATGTAAGTGCAAGTGGTTCTTTTAAAAGTGATATAGGAGTAGGTGTCCAAAGAGGTGCAGAAATTTCTGGAAGGAAAAAATTGTCAACTAATGGAGAAGTAACACAGCCACTTTCTTAATCATGGCTACAGGAGTTTCATACGTCATCAACCTCCCAACCTGCAAGATGACAAGTAGGTCTATCTACAGATGCCCTCCAAGGGAAAGGCACAAGCTAAATCATCAGTCTTCAGCTGGGACCCATCACCAGGTCATGGCCTGATTTAAGATAGGTCATACCACCACCATACAAATATATGGTAAAAAAACCTAATAATTTTTTCCCATGTACATATTTGGGTTGAAAGTGGGTACTGGGTCTGAAAAGGTTGAAGACTACTCAGCTAAACTATGTTTTAACCATACAGTTGAGAATTTAATTAAGGACAAAGCAACAATATTTCATTAGCAATAAACATACCCTAATTGCTATCTCACTGGCTTGTTTCAGACACAGTACTAAACTTTGGTTCATGCATTTCCTCCTCTGACACTCCCACAATGAGATCAAAAGCTCTCTTTTCAATCAATGGCAGTCTAGCCAAACTCGACACTGTGGTTAAACTTTATCTATGGTTTATGAAAACAAGCCAACTTCATAAACCATGGCTTAACCATGAGCCCGGCCTTGGCTGGGGAGGGCGGGGTATAAATAAATAAATATTATTATTATTATTATTATTATTATTATTATTATTATTATTATAGCTGGCTTGTTTCCATAAACCATAGGTAAAATAGTTTGCTTTGGACATAATGCTAAAGAAAGGTTAGCTAAAAATAGAAATGAATGCTTCTGATCTCCTTTTTGCAGTTGCACTGAGAGAGGAGAGATGGGGAGGAAGTTGACAAACCCAAGTCTCATTCACATAATACGAAATGGCTTAGCATTACATCCGAATGAGTCGACTGGGCCTCAGAGTTCAAAAAACGACTCATGCTCTCTCGTGCAAATTCCCACTTCCTTCCCTTGTAGTATTAGTTTACATCTGCACCAGCACTAACAACAATTAACATTAACTGAGAACAGCAAACCAGCTTCAGTCATTTGAGACAATGCACAATCCATTTTCAAAGATGAGGTTGCATTCTTCCATTAATTGTTTTAAGCAATGCAATTTATCGCATTTCACTTACTGTATTTCATATTATGCCATGCAGACATAAACTTTGATTTTATTTTCTCTACTTCATCTGTCCCTGTGGCCTCCATGTTCAGATTCAAGAGGAAAAGCCATCACTGTCTCAAAAGACACTAATCTGTGCTACTGCAAAAGGAAAAGGAATAAACACATCCATGAACACTCAGGGCATAGCTAAGCATGCTTGTGTTATTAGGTGGTTGAACATATTGTGACTAGGAAGAGCAATAAAATCTCAGAAGCCTCCACTTGCAGAGAGAAAAGCAATTGTAACTTCTATGAATAAATAATAAAAACATTTTATTCCAAATATACAACAGTAAAATTATCATCCAACGCTAAATAAAACATAATGTCCTCCAAATGATCTCTATTTCACAGTAAACTGTCCTGTGTACATAGACTACATTGGTGTACATCTGAGAACACCTAAACACTAATTGGAAGACAGAGGAAAATATTTGAATTGCTGCAAAAGGGACACAGTTTTATATTATGTCTATTCTGTTCAGAAGCAGGACTCTGGGCTCATGAATATTAATGCTCTATTTAAGAGAGTTGGGTTCTATCCCAGTCCAAAATGTATTAAAAGGGAAGAAATCTGGGTTGCAAACAAAAAGAGGAGTATGCTTAAAAATAAATTACCAAAACCAAGTCTCCTGTAATATGTTAGATTATTCTTGCAAAAGAGCTACTTTAAAAATTTACTAGAACATTTATACGTTGCATGGCTTTCAATTATAAAACGAAGAATACAAGTAAAAGTCAGGTGTGTTGGCTCATTAAAAAAAAAAAATCAAAATCTGTATTAAGGCAACACCTTTAAAAGGCTAACCAAAATGTCACCAAATACTGTGCCAAGTCAAGCCATATGTTATTGGATTTTGATGTAAGATTACCATGAAAACATTTAACAGAACTAAACAGGTATTTCAATTACATTATGTATAGTGGCCTTACATTATACATTCTATATCATAGTGGGTGATTTAAAATATATATTTTTAATAATATGTTTTCTGGGTGTACTGTATTGACATTAATGAGAAAGGAAGAAAAACACCAAAGAATGGAGGCAGTGAGAGCTGCCATTCATACATGCTGTTAGTTGAAAAAGCATGAAATGAGTTTTAATTATGGAAATCTTACTCCAAATTTATTGGGGAATTGTCTGTAGTGTGCTGTTTAAATAATTTCAATGGCTTGTATATGGTTCACATTGTTTGTTATTATATAATGACCATGATACGTCAGGTTTCTATTTGCTTGTTCACAGACTATATTAATTTATTCCTTTGGCTTTGTCTTTTTGCTGCTACTAACGGTATTGCTGTGATATGGATTTTGGATGGATATGGATGGAGGAACTATTGTTGAGTGTTAACCTTCCTTTCTACTTCTGTAAATATTTGCATTGGAAAACAGCTAAGCAAACAAAGCAAGGTTAGCAAAGCAAGAATTTCTTCACAATATGAGTACTTAATTTTGAGCAGACATCTCATTATATAAACAATGCTGCATGGAGATAAGTGTATCAGCAGTGTAACTTCAGAAAGAAGAACAAAACAAAATTCCTTCCAGTAGCACCTTAAAGACCAACTAAGTACTTAGTTGGTCTTTAAGGTGCTACTGGAAGGAATTTTGTTTTGTTTTGACTATGGCAGACCAACACGGCTACCTATCTGTTTCAGAAAGAAGGGATAAGTTTGCATATGCTCTATCAGATTTTATGTCAGTGTAAATGGCTGAAGAATAGCAGCTTCTGGGGGGCTGATTTCTTTCAGTGCCTTTTTAAGATCAAGGGCATTCGTAAAGCTAAAATTTATCTGCAAGTCTGCAGCTCTGAAAGTTTTCTCTGGCTATTTCAGGGATAAAATAAGCCCAAGCACCTATCAAGGGTCACCAATATGGTGCCCTCCAGATGTTAAGAATAATAACAACAACAATTTTATTATTTATACCCCCGATGTCAGCCCCAAGCATGGCCGATGGTCAGGAATGATGGGATTTTGAATCCAACAACATCTAGAGGGCATTACATTAACTAGCCCTGCCCTAGTTGAATCTCAAAGAACACTATTTTTATTTCTTATGCAACAAGAAGCTATCAATCCAAAGCATTCTTTGAAAACTTCCCATATGGAACATACAAAATATAAATTATTGAGACAACAGAGGAAACTATATTAGAGCTTATTCAATTGCCATACTAATGACAATCAGCAAGATTCTAAATTCATTTGGGTGGTTTTGTGCTTAATGTTTCCAACTCTTCAAACAATGTTTTGGAGACTTGGAAACAAGCCTGTAGTGGCTAACAATGGAACGCTTCCCTCTTTTCAGCAAGAAAGTGAAGCAAGAGTTTCCTTAGTGCCTGGGCATAATGTATGATACAGCAGCCAAACCCGCAACTCCTTGCAGCTCTTTTGAGCTCCAGATTTGAAGCTAGGGAGAACACAAAAAGACAGTCCTTGACTATGTGCAGGGGCGCAGGATGAAGTAAGTGACAAGGAAAGGGGAAGGGTCCTTAAAACCACAATTTTGGCTTGGCTACTAGGGCTAGCCAAAAATTGTAAACTTATTTTTATTTAGATACCAGAAAACCCAAAGCTGCTTCCAAGACTGTTTGAAAGCACTGGATCATTTGCAGGCTAAGATCATGGAGAATAAGGAGAAAGCTTAGAGGACAGGGACTTCCCTTGGGGAATGAATGTGTGTGTTAAGGAGAAATATTGGGGCTAGATGTAGAAGGGAAAGACTCAGGATAAATGCCAGAGAAATAAGTAAGTGTGTTTGGTATTGTTTTTATCTATATTTCTACAGATCATGAGAAAAAAGTACAAAAGGGTGTGCAATGCTGGTCTGATGGGGATGCCTATATTAAACAGGACAAATTTCTCCTGAGGTAGCTTTAACCAATTTAGATTTTTCTGAAGACAAGAGGTTATTCTCACCTCATACTGCCCTGAGCCATTAGTAAATAAATAAATTGATACCTTTAGCAGCAGATGAAAAAGAGCAGACTGTCCTAAATGGGGTTGGCACACATTCACACTGTTTCTTTTAGACAGCTGTTTAAAAAACCACTAAGTTCACAATCCTGCACCCACATACCTGGAAGTAACACCCACTGAACTCCATGCGACTTCCTCATGTGCCAACATGCACAGGGCTGCAGCCTAAGTATCAATAAGCAACCAAACTGAATGGAATTTTATTACTTATAGGGTGGCATACAAATGTCATACATAACGTAAAGTTGCTTGGGTGGCTTAGAGTAAATAAGTAAAAACAAACCCTGAAATGCTAAGTTCTCTACACAGCTGTAGCCTGAAACGCCTCGTTTCGAGAGATGTCAGACCAAAATGGTAATCTGTGGCATCTCAGCACCCAGATGGAGGAACTGAGGGAGGTCCTTGGCTTGCAGGTGGCACAAGATAAATCTGCGAACGGAAACCTAATTCAGGGACGTGCCTTTTTTGCCACGACCCAAGATGCGCCCTTATTGCAAAACCTCTGCACAAAAAGCAGAGGCCGTTATTTCCCAAAATCACTGGGTAATATAGGAAGAGATGGCTGTGTATGTCTCTCAACGTCCCATTAAAGAAATCCCCTCCTTCTTCAACAGGACAAGGCTGCTCCCCGTCCGTTCCCAAGCCCCAAAGGATTTCCAGAGGAACCCCAAGACACATCAGGGTCCCCCTGCCTTGAAATGCTTCTCCGCCCACTGAAAGCGGCCCCGAGGAACCCGAAGTCCTCATTCCCCCAACCCGACCCCAAAGTTCGCGCTCACCGAGGACGCCGGAGTCACAAGGAGGTGAGAAAGGGGAGGAGGAAGGCCCTCCTGTTTTAAAACTCTTTTTCTTTTTTTCTTTTTTTTAAACTTTCCGATCTTCACCACCGACTCTTTTGACCCACTCAGGCTACCATAAGCGCCAGTCGGCGCCGGTACGAATCCCCCAGTGGCGCCGCTTCCGGGACTGAGGAGGAAACCAAATCTGCCTACACAGCAGAGGGTCACCACCGGCGCGGGCGGGAATTCAAAACTGCGACTCTTCTCATTTGCTAGCTGCCCAGACACTACAAGTCCCAGAATGCACTGCTCTAGTGGCGTAAGATCGTGCCCCTGCGCTGAGAAAGAAGTGCGCTCTGGGAGATGTAGTCTCCGAAGTTTGAAGAACTTCGGGAGTTCAGACCCAGAGAAAACGAGACCGTTGGACACCTCAATTTCCTAGAATTTTCTTCTTTGGCCAATAATAATGATAATGAATTGGAAGAAATTTAAGGACTACCTACAAAAACACTGTAAATTGTATGAATGTTAAGAAAGATGTAAGATTTGTAATAATATGGCTCCAACAAATTAGTAATAAGGAATACAAATTTAAATGTAATTGAAAGAAAATACAAATTTTGGATATATAACATTCTAAAATTAAATTTTAAACTCTAAAATTTGAGAATTAATATTGGATAACTATATGATATAAATTGAAATAAGTAAATAATTTGCTAGAAAAATTCATGAGGTCAGATTGCAGGAACAAGAGATGTGAGGAAGTCCAAAGATGAAAATGAAATGTGGTTATTGAAAAAGACTATGTTTTTTATGTATGCTGTTTATTGTTTAAAAACTTTAATAAATATTATTTTAAAAATAATAATAATGATGATAATGAATAATGGTAATGGTAATATTTATACCCCGCCCATCTGGCTGGGTTCCCCAGCCACTCTGTACCCTCTGAATACTGTACAAAATAAATTCTGCTCCTTCTAACTTGACCGCGTTATTTCCTAATAAAGGAGATGACAACCCTAAAAATATTTTGCATCTAGCCGTAGAGTGCTTGCTTCAGCCCGTCAGTTATATGAGGATAAAGTTGTAGCCAGGCAAATGTTGTGTAGGCCTATCTCTGTGTGCAAACAACTACTGTAGCAGCTTAACATATATCCATTTTCTAAATAGGAATACATTGTGACTGTTAAGTATTAAAATTAAGTGCATTTTCATATTTTATGTATGCAGGGCTTTTTTTCCAGTTCCGGCACCTCTCAGGTGGGCACCATTGCCATTCTAAGAGAATGAGGGAGGCATTCATGGTGAGTTCCAGCACCTCTTTTTCTAGAAAAATAGCTCTGTACAAATGTATGTATAAATATGTACCGTATGTACAGTATGTAGAAATAGATAAAACATAACCTCTAATCAACTCTAAGGTGTATTTCATACACACACATACATTAAAAACCATTATAATGTATAAATTACTTTTAAAATAATAAAATAAAAGTAAAATATCAGAAATTTGTAAGATACTGTATAACAAAAATTAACTGTCTAAAACTGTGCCCCTCAAAGGTCAGTACTGCACCCTCTGAAGTCTGTGCCCTAGATGGCTGCCTAGCTGGCCTAATGGTAACACTGGCCCTGAGACCCACACAGAAAGGTTTGCTTTTCTTATAGCTGTCCTACATCTACACTGACCCAAGTAGCCTTGGACACAGGCACAATTTGGACTTGATACTATTTAGCAGATATAACTAGTCGCCAGCAGATGGCCCTCTTAATGTAAGGTCCTAGGTGGATAATTTGCATAATGTAGATCCTCCCAAGCAATGGAAAGCCTGTTTTATTTAAAGTTTCTGTGAGAGAAAGGTAAGTTACAGAAAGCAAAACAGGCGTGTGTATACTAGTAGTTCATGGGCCTTCATCTGAGTCGGAAGCCACTGCCAGGCCATGATGTAAGGTGGATCTCAAGCAGCACTACCACCATACAAATGTATGGTAAAGGGGGGGAAATCAAGAAGTGGGCCTCCAGATCAAGAAATGTGTTAAAAGTGGGTCAGTAAAAGTTTAAAACCAATGTACTAATTGAAAGATAAAACCAAATAAAAGCCACATTTGCCTGTATTATTTTAAAAACCTAAGTCAGGCATGGTACCCACATAATTATAATTTCAATTTGGCCAGGTTTCACACTTCACAATAATATGATTGCCTTACTACAGTATGCACTGTATTTTAACTATAATTCTTCTAATGGTATCATCATCCAAAATTTTATTATACCTTTGCATTATGTGTATCTTATTTAAAGATACACTTGTGCTTGCTCACTGCTTTTAAGCTAAAATAGCTACCTTTGGAATTTCTTTCTCATTTCCACTTAACATAGGGAGACTTCCATTGCAGAACTGGCTTTTTCTTTGTTTTGATTATAGAACACTTTTGTGTTTTGAAACTGAAACTCACAATTTTGGAAAGAGGTAAATATCCTGCAAATGCAAAGTCAGGTTGTTTTGTGGCCAATTACAGTCACTGCACAGTCATTTACTTTGTAACCATTGGTTTAAAAGTTAACATAAATAACTATATACTTTGTAACAATTCCTCCTTTCCAAAAATAACATCACTCATGACAATTAAATAGCCAAAAAAACCCACCTTGACTGAAGACCTTCAAATTGCAGGATAGAAATGTAACGATAACCGTAATTGGTCCACTACTGAAATACCAAGGCCAAATAAATGCTGGAGTAGCTCATCATCAGACCAAGATTTGTGATAAAAGAAGTAACTGAATTATAAGGAAAGTGAATGATTAAGGAAAGTGTTAACTTGCAAGTTTTTTAAGAGCTATATTCTTACTGTGAAGAGTCAAAGTCTTTAAAGTCAGCATGCTTGTGACCTTCATTCTCAGGTAAGTTTGTCATGTGGCCCCCAAATGATTATTGATGATGAAGTGTGAGACCGAAAAGGGTTCTTCACCCCAGGTTAAGACATATAGTACATATAAACTAATGCAGTAAACATTTAAAATGCAAAAAGAACAAATTCACGTATGTAATTGTGTTATTTGGAACTCTATTAAAAAGGATAAATTCTTCCACTGAAATAGGGTCAGTGGCCCATTCAGTGATTGCACTTATTTAATGTTACTTGTTGACATATATTCATTTCTATTCACAGTGCTGCACTTAGTGCTATCTGCATCTAAATGCAGTCATTTTCGCCTTCCTTTTACAACAGAACTTTTTGATGAGTGTCTGATTATGCAAACATTTTAAGAATTCACATAGATATTTTGCCATATCAGTATACAGCTACTACTTGCTTTCAGGTCGTTTTCGTCAGCTGAATAAATACTTGCATAATGTTTCACATCTATCTGCAGTCTAATTCTCCCTTTTAATTTGAAACTCAGTCTTTACTACAAAGCAGGGTGGGAAACATGGGTCCTCCATCTGTTGGACTGCAACTCTCATTCACCCTGACCATTAACCATACTGGCTGGGGCTGATGTGAGTTTGAGTCTAATAACTTCTGGACGGACAAAAGTTTCCCATTTCTCCCCTACAGTATTCACGGTTTTATAATTTGGCAGAGCCGGCCCATTCATGAGGCAAGGTGGGGCTGCCACCTCAAGCAGCAGGAACCACAGGGGCAGCAGATCCGGCTTCCAAGGAATGCATAACCTGCTGCTGTGGTGGTGGCAAGAGCTGTTGTGCGCTCCTTGGAGGCTGGATCTGCCATCTCAGCAGCTCTTTGCAAAGGCATCTCTGCAGCACCCTCTTGGCAAATAGAAGGAGCTGCTGGTCTCCTCTCTCCTTTGTTCCCAATGTAGATTTTCTTCCTGGTTGTGGAGGCGCCATTTTGTGGTTCGCCTCAGGTGCCAAAATGTATTGGGCTGGTCCTATAACTAGATGTCCTAGCAGTGCTCCCTGTATTTAATAAGCATCTACATGCATGCACCTGCATACACATGCACAAAGAAATACACACACCTTGATATTAAATTCTGTCTCTCCCAAAGCGTAGATCATTAGCTGCAAGCCATTTCCTCAATTTCCAGATAGTGACAGATATAATAAACGTTCATATTAACAACTAACCTCATAGGAAGCTAATGGCTAGAAGTCAATTGTTTAGAAGCTTCCTGTACATGAGGAAATGGGAAAACAAAAGGAGCAATACTAAGGCACAGTTTTGTCTAGAATTCTGTGGAGCCAAATAGGAAGTTCCATGGAAGCCAATGAAGCTCTTACTTCAGAAAAGTTCTATAAAGCAGTATTGAAAGAAAGAAAGAAATAGCATTCGTGTATACTATACATGTACATTCCCTTGATCCTCTCTCCCTCTCCATTGAGGAGGATGAATTCTCCCACCCACCCAGAGGGGTGCCTGGCATCTTCTTCATTATATAGTTTTCCATCAAATGGAGAATATGCATTTTTCTCCTGGGCTTTGCCAACTGAGATATGTAGTTTTCTAATCCACCCTATTTGTGCGACTTTAGACTCCCATCTCCCATCAGCCTCAGTCTGTATGGCCAGTGCTCATGAATAATGGGAACTGGAGTCCAGCAACATCTGAAGGCCCACAGGTTTCCTGCCAGAGACACCACATAATATATAATATTTTTCCATCTATAGGGTGCCCCCATGTATAAGACCTGCCCCATTTTGGGGGATTAAATTTTAAGAAAATGAGGGGAGGTGGCCCAAAGTTGTTGAGCCTCTCTCCCCAGGCAGCTGTGGGCAGGAAACACTCCCTAGATCGTTTCCTGCATGCAGCAGCATTGGGGGAATTTGTGCTTCTGCCAGCCATCCCGTGGGCAGGAGTGCAACCTCCCCTGATGCCGCCGCATGTGGGAAACGACCCAGGGAGTGCCCGCCATGCACAGTGGCATCGGGGGAAGTTGCGTTCCTGCCTACCGGATGGCTGGCGGCGTGCAGCTTCTCCCTCCCATGCAGCTGTGGGCAGGGAACACCCTGGCAGCGCCCTGCTTCTCCCCCGCCATGCCACTACCTGTGTATTGGACAACCCCAGGTTTTTTACATGATTTTTGAGTAAAAAAAAACCTTGTCCAATACATGGAAAAATACAGTAGGTTCGTTGTCATATGCCTCCATTATGTAAATATTGTCTTTAAGAGGAAATGCAAGAGAGTACCTGAGTGATGCAGTGATAAAGTAAAAAGAGGAGACTGAGTGATACAGGGCCTACATGACAAATGCTCTAGTAGCAGCCTTTTCTGAGCAACGCAGAACAATAATTATTTAGGACTAATTAACTTGATGCTATAGTAGATAAGAATTCTGTAAATAATTAAACATATGCAGATAAGCAAGTTTTATAACGAAGAGAGTATGGTTAGAAAGCAGGTTGAATGTAGCTGGGGAATCACAGTGGGGCAAGTATGTGGGACTTTATGGCTCTCAGAAATGCTGCCTGTCAGCACTGGAGAGGCAAGATTTGTTGTTCATGCGATTTTTAGTGGATAGTGTTATTTGAAGCGTATGAGGAGCAGGGAGGCAACTCTGGCCCTTTTCATATACTAATTCAGTTTTTCCTTCACTTCCTTTGGTTAATGTTCCATGCACTGAAAAAAATTGAGTCAGACAGTCTGTGATATCTGTTGGTCTTCCTTACAAGGTCATGTATACATTTCTACTAGCCTCATCCATCTGTTATGATTTAAGTTCATTGGCACAGATGTAGTAGCTTGTTACTGAGCTGCAGCTATATTGGAAAATGTAACCTGAAACACTCCCCCCTTCCCATTTGCTTGTTGAGATTCAGTGAGGTGAAAGATTTTATTTAGCTTTTTACAGTAGTTGTAGAGAGAAGGTCCTCAATCTACATTGTGGAACACTGGGTAAACAAGTAGTAGTAGTAGTAGTATCAGCAGCAGCAGTAGTATAACTGGAGTTAGAATTTAAAAGGTATTCAAATTCTGTACTTTAGAGGCTGACATACACTTCTTTATGCTGTTTTCATCATGTATCGGATAAGAATGCTGAGACTATTTGTTACTGCCCATGATTCTCAGCATTTCTCTACATCGTAATTTCCAAAAATGATTTTTAGTGCTCGTAACATTTTTTTTTTGTAAAATAACAATAAAAGGTAGCTTTATCCTGAGACTTCTCTGTGCATTTTACCAATGCAGCATGTGCCAGGGTCATACTGTTATTAGATCCTCAACTCATGAATGTTACTCACCAACCTCAGGATTTATTGAGACATGTTGCATTTAAAACTGATATACACACTTGATTTTGCTTGTCTGGGGGTTCCAGGCCAAGAACAAAGGCAATGTTTCAATGTCACTCACCCACATAACAGGTTGAGCAAACCATCAGAAGTCTAGCAGGTAAGCAAGTGCAAACTGAAGACCAAGACATGCATCAGGTCTGGTAGGTCATTCTGTAGTTTTAAATTCGTGAAACAAGCAATTAGCCTGTCCAGGAAGTCAGGACAGAGTGAAGACAGACACACCATCAATGCAATGAATAAGGAATGAACATTCCCTGCCCTGGAAACAAATGCCTCAGCATGCAGCACATGGGTGTTCAAGCCACTTCCGTCAGACTTTACAATATCTATCTTCATCCTTAGAAACCAAGATCACAGATGGTAAAGCAAGATGGGGGACAAAAGCAACAGGGAAAGCGTTAGGCACTGCATAATTTATCCATTGAGGGGCATCAAAGGTAGCACTCCTGTGTAAATAACCTCTTGTGACTCCAAGTGCTCTCACAATCCCAGATGTAGGCATTGCTTGAGGTTACGCAGGTTAAGATACAGGATTTTTTGGACATGCTCAAAGTTACTCTTCACATTCTCAGGGCTAAGTCATAGCACTGAAAACCGACTGTGTGGCTATTAGGAAGGCCAGAATAGTTAGATGACTAGAAAAGGAAGCCAAGGCAATCTGCTTGTAAGTAAAGTAATAATGTGCAATTCCATTAAGCTGTCTTCTCCACAGAGGGTGAAAATGAATACATTTAGATTACAGTCTCAGAAGGCTAGAAATAGAAATAAGATGGTTTTTTTAAAAAGCAGAAAGAGTCAGGTTAATTAATAGTGCCTATTCTGGACACTTCCCGTATTACTATTAATAGTTTCCTTCTAGAAATGTAATTGTTCACCATGTGCTCAGCATGCAGTATTAAAATTATATTATGCCTGATACATTTTGTAATTTGATTTTAAAAACATAAAAAACAATTTACCAATTTCTTCTTCCTTAACTACTGTGATTGTTATATACTGCAAACATATGAATATGATACCAGCTACATTTACATACAAGTTGCAAGATTAGGCTGCAATTTTAAAACACAACTCACCTGAGTGAGTGTTGATTTCACAGCTACAGTGCAATTACATGCAGGTCTACTCAGAAGTAAGTCCCACTGGGTTCAGTGAGACCAACTCCCAGGTAAATGTGCCCTTAACAACAACAATTTATTGGTCACCTTCTAAACAACCGTCTCAAGGCAATTTACACTGAAGGTAATTAAAAGCTGTTAAAACTACATAAAGAATAAATACATTTAAACAAGCCTAAACTGTACAAAGTAGACCCTTGCAAAATGCCTATTTATCCAGCTGGGAAATCTGGTTGAAACAAAAATGTCTTCAATTGTTTCAGGAAAGTGCAGATATTGAGTGCCTATCATATCTTGACAGGAATACTGTTCCACAAAATAGCAGCAGCCACACTAAAAACCCTGCAACACAGGCTTCTGAGCTCTTCACTAGAGCGCTTCTGAGCTCTTCACTAGACAGTGTATAAAGCAAACTGGGCCTGAGTTGCATATATCTTATTCCTATTCATTGATTCATATAAAGGGATTCATATGTTTCAGATAAAGGGAGGAAAACAAGGACAGAAAAGAAAACAGGGAATGTTTCAGTGTGAGCATAGAAGTTTACATCTTGCCCACTACATCTTTGTTTAGTCTGCTTTTCCAAGATATAACATTTATTTTAAAATGTTAGCTCTCAGATATGGTGAGTTATGACCTGAACACCTTAAAATATATTATAACAAGACTTTGGCCAACATACCTATTTGGTTCAAATTTACTGGAAGAGGCTTTGTGTGAATCTGTTGTGCTAAATTCATGCTGATAGTGCTAGCTTCTGGAATTTGTCACTAACATAACACCTTAGTTGGATGTTACATTGGGCCTCAAATTCTGCACTGTAGTCTAAATCATCTGGCAGTCAATAGACTGAAAGCAGGGCTGTTGCAGACCTGGACTCAGAAGAGCTTGTTAGAAATGAGGACTGTGGATTATTAATTTTTGTACCCTATTATCACTTACACAAACAAGATGCTGACAGCATAATTTTGTTTCACTTTCCTAAGAAAAAAAAAGTTAGCCTTTTAAGTTTTAACGTGGGCCACGTTATTTAAAAGATCCCAGAGTGGGGACAGCACACTCATATATACATAGCAAAATATGACAAAATACTTGATAAGCACAACATTAATGAGTCACTACAGTGTTGCATGAAATAGCTGTTTTTTGTTTTATTGTTGGCAGCATTACAGTACTGAAATAATATGTGCTTCATACTAGCAAATAACGAAGGCAGCCCTGTTCCTAACTCCATATATTTTAGCAATTTTAATTTTCAGAGATTTATCCCCATGTGAAATACTGTGTGATTTAAAGGAATTATTCAGTGTGTGCTGTTAATACCAAGTCAAATCAAAGCAGGACTGAAACCCAGCAATCAAGACAGGATATGACAAAGCAGAGGGAATGAGATAAGCAACATTTCAAAGCAATTTATTAATGAAAACTGAGCACTGACATTTTAAATGTAAGATATTTCAATGTGAATATAAAATAATAATTAACAATTAATGAAAAAAAGTTTAAATTTGTTACCGGATCAAATATATAAACTAAGTAACACTGCAGAGACCTAGCGTTTATTATATGGACTTCATATAGGAATAACATTATGGAATAAACATCTGTTGTTTTCTGCAGATTGTAACCTTCTGTTTTACAATCAGAAGCACCTCTAGCTACCTTATACAAGCAGAACAAATCATACAAGTCACATATAGGAATACCAGTTTTGCAGTTGTTTGTCCAGATAATGTAAGATCAGGCAATAACCCTCTCTCTTGCGGTGACAAATTCCAGATACTCCTCAAAATTCAACACAAGGCACTTCTGCTGTTCTGTGAAGCTACTTGCCATCCTTTTAAACTGTAGGACCATTCTAAACTTCCAGGGATGTCCCGAGCCTTGTACGTGGCAGCCATGGGAGGTGGGCAGGACCTTTGTTGGGGGGGCAGAACTGACATGATTGGTCAGTTACTTAAGTATTTCTATTGTTTTACCTATTTATCTACTTGCACTGGCATGCTTTCCAACTGCTAGGTTGGCAGAAGGCTCTCCCCTTGGCTATGCCCATGCTGGCAGCTACTGAATTTCTGTGGTTTCAGTGGAGTGGGCTCTCTGACATTTCAGTTAATGCCAGTGATGCTGCCAGCCAGGGCAGAACTTTGGGACGCATGTACAGGGCCCCAACATAGCAGAATGAGCAGGGCAGGCCTGTACAGAGCTTGTCTGATGCCGAGGGTGGGAGCCTTGTTGGAATCAAGTGATAAACTCAAAAAAGTATCCAGTCCTTGGCAAGGTCCCCAGCTGGCTTGGCCCTCCAAGGTCCAGTGCAAGTGTACTCGCCTGTCTCCCCTTCTGCACAGCTGGAAGCAAGGGGTTTCCAAATGGCTGGCTTACCACACTGTAAAGTGTTACCAGAGAAGGACCCATAAAGAACATTAAGGCCAAATTCCCTAACTGTACCACTGATTTATGGACAGTAAATGTGATAATTCCTTTGCATTGATTTTGGGGACACAACAACCCCTACCATTTTCCTTTTTCTCCCTTATAGTGATGAAGACGAGCGTGTATTTGTTTGTCATATTTATGGTGGAAGATAAAGGCTGTTTCCCCCCCTTCAAATCACATAATTCTAAAATAAAATGACCCCAATCAGGTCTGGGTCTGATCAGTGCCTGCACCAGAAATTGCCTGGGAACGCAATGTACACCTCCTTGAGCTTCATAATGAAAAAAAGGCGGAATATAAATATATAACCCTAATAATAATAACTTCTCTGTTATCTAGGGCAGCTTTCTGGAGACAGCAAGGATGTGAAGACAGTTAATACCACGGTGGAATGAAGACAGCCCTTTCACTTTCTGTTCTACAGTAAAAGACTCCAGTCACTGAAGAGAGGCTGCAAAGGGGTAATGATAACCAAACACTTCACGTGGTCCTCAGCGATGGTAGGCTAAGCTTGAAAAGCATGAAAAGTCTGGCGAGGAAAGGGAGCTAGGCCGGGTTGGACTAGATGACCCTAGTGGTCCCTTCCAACTCTACCATTCCATGTAAGGAAGAGGCGGTGGGTGGTTTGGGAAAAGTCAGGAATAACAAGTAGAAGTTTATCATGTGGGGTCAACAGCAAAGCTACGAAGAAAGGGGAAGTGGCAGAGGGAACTGGGAAGGGTATTCCCCCCCCTCTATATTATGATTATGCAGCACTCGCCCTTATGACACAAAACCAAAGCCGCTTCCGAAAAGAGGCGCAGCTTAGAACGTGGCGAAAAACCAACCAACGAAACTTCAGTATTCCTGCTTGTTTTAAAGTTTCCAGCCTTAAAACCCCCAAACCTGAGATAGCTTGCAACTAGTAAAAATAACACCAGACACGCCAGGCACCAACCATTTCAGTTTTAATGACGGGCGGGAGCGACGGGGGGGGGGGGAGATGATGGGCTCCCCTCTCAATCCTCCTTCCACGTCTCCGCAGGTTCTTTTTGGACGCGGGTTCCCACAATCCCACAAACCTGGATCTCTTCCTCCCTCCGTTTTCCTCTTGGGCGGAGCAGGAGCCCGAAAGCCCGGCCAGGAATTCAAGAGGGAGGCTCCCAGCTTTGGGAAGTGGAATCACGGCTCTGCCCCCGCCCTTTGCCCCATCTCTTTCCCTGGAGCTGGGCGGAGGCGCGCCCTCCCTTCCCCTCGATGACTCGTCCCCTCCGCGAGGCGGGATGAGCCCGGATCCCAGCCCCTCCCCCGCCCGCGAGAGATTTGGGGGCGAGCGGGACCACCCCTCCTCAGCCTCTCCTCCTCCCGTTTGCCTTGGCCGGGCCATATATACGCGACGAGAGGCGCACTCTCCCTTTTCCCTTGGAAAGGGAGGCCTTGCGCCGTCGGGCGGGGACGCGCAACGCCGTGTGGCTGCGCGGCGCTCCTGAGTATTACGGCGCCCATTCCTGGCTCCTTTGACTTGTTCTCCAGCGGCGGCGGCGGCGGCGGCGAGGGAAGCTGGAAGCGCTTTTGCTTTTGTCGATCCTGAGCAGCCATGGCCGAGCGCCGCGCCTTCGCGCAGAAGATCAGCAGGTAAGGCGGGCGGCGCGACCAAGCTGTGGGCCCCGCGGGCTTTGCTGCCGGAGGAGCTGCAAGTTGGGTTCTGCCGGCGAAGCGCCAGGGGCCTAAGATGCCGCCTGGCTCCGCGCGCCTCTCCCCGAGGCAGCCTGCGGGTGGCCGGGTTGCGCTTGGGGGGGGGGGGAGGGCTCGCCCGGCGGGTGCTGCTGCTGCTGCTGCTGCTGCGCGCTCCGGGCTGGCCCTGGTCCTGCCAGGAGTCACACCCTCTCGGTCCTCGGGTGCCCCGCGTTGCCGGGGGCGGGGAGCATTGTGCGCTCGCGTGTTATCGCAAAGGGCGTTGCGCTCTCTGCGTGACCCCGATCTGCAGGCACCTTCTGTCTGCCGAGCACCCGGCGGGTGGGCGGGGCGCCTGGTGGGGTTTCTCCTCGATCTGGCAGAAAAAGCGAGCGAGGGTCGTCCCAGGGCTTTGCCATACTCTGGGTTCTGCGTCGGAGGGAGGTGGCTGCATTGTGTGATTGCGCCGTGCTTTGTGAGCTGCTTGCAAGTGCACGAGAGCAAACCCCAAGCATGCCGTTCGTTTATGCGCTGGCTTAAAATTGCCGTGCATGCATTGTCCTTTCCCCCCTCTTTATCCTTGTATTCGGTGAATCGTGTGCAGGCCCCTTTTGTCATGCATTGTTCTCCGGATTCGTGTAGCAGTCCTTATGCCTGTGAATTGTGTTTCTCACAGTGTGGTTCTAAGCTGCCTACTGTGCTGTGATCTGGTGAGGTGCGCCATGGCTTTGCCTTCAAGGTTGTGATGTATGTGCCTGATGCGTGCATTATACACAAAGGGGAATCTGGGATGGGTTCTTGGTCATGTGCAGAACACACAATGATGTTTTCTTGTCTGCTATACAGCATGGCAAGCATCATCATTCCACGGAATAAGGTGGAGAGCAGAACTCACGTCTGATGTTCAGGGGATGCAAAACCCTCTGAAATTCTTTGCTGTCTTTCAACTGTCAACCTGCCCCGGAATTGTAGTGTCCCTTTCCTTAAGTTCTTTCTTCACAGCAACTGGAAGGACTATAAACGTGTCAAGGTCCTGATTTCCTGCTAGCTTCCCTGCAAGATGGTTAAGAGTTTGTATATTCTTCACTTTCTCTTTTATGAGAAAATACTTTCTATATATCTGAGGTGTCTCTTGGTACCATCTTAGTTATACTTAGTGAAGTCCAGTTTGCAAGTTAGAATATTAGTTCTAGGAAAGTGTTGCAATGAGCAGTATATTGGGGTGGGGATTTACAGTGATACCTCGGGTTACATACGCTTCAGGTTACACACTCCGCTAACCTAGAAATAGTGCTTCAGGTTAAGAACTTTGCTTCAGGATAAGAACAGAAATCGGGCTCTGGTGGCGCGGCGGCAGCAGGAGGCCCCATTAGCTAAAGTGGTGCTTCAGGTTAAGAACAGTTTCAGGTTAAGTATGGACCTCCGGAACAAATTTAGTACTTAACCCGAGGTACCGCTGTATATGGAGTAGAGGAGCCACTGCCATATTCTGTATACTGAAGTTCACTACTCTACCTATACACAGTGCTGCCTCAGTAACTTTAGAGCTGTTCCATCTGTGCTTCTTTGAACTACTGACACACATTTACAGTGCATTCCTTTGCATGTTTACTCAGAAGTGAATCCCTTTCTCTCTACTAAGTGTGTTTTAGACCACATTTAAAAGCGGCATCATACCACTTTAACAGTCCTGGCTTCTCCTGGGAATCAGAACCCTTAGCAGAGACCCTTCTTCCTTTTAAAGGTAAAGGTAAAGGTACCCCTGCCCGTACGGGCCAGTCTTGACAGACTCTGGGGTTGTGCGCCCATCTCACTCAAGAGGCCAGGGGCCAGCGCTGTCCAGAGACACTTCCGGGTCACGTGGCCAGCGTGACATCGCTGCTCTGGCGAGCCAGAGCCGCACACGGAAACGCCGTTTACCTTCCCGCTGGTAAGCGGTCCCTATTTATCTACTTGCACCCGGAGGTGCTTTCGAACTGCTAGGTTGGCAGGCGCTGGGACTGAGCAGCGGGAGCGCACCCCGCCGCAGGGATTCGAACCGCCGACCTTTCGATCGGCAAGTCCTAGGCGCTGAGGCTTTAACCCACAGCGCCACCTGCGTCCCCCTTCTTCCTTTTACAGAGGTACAATTCTCAGAGTTCCCTGTGTTAAATGAATAGAGCGCATGTGGCCTAGATTACAGCTGTAAATTGAGCAATGGGGAGATTTTAAGGATAATAGTCCTCCCTACATGCATGTATGTTTGGGTAGGTGATGCTAATCTACATTACTGGCTTTCAGTTCATGACCAAGGAAGTAGTAATAATTCCAGATTAAAGGGTTATGATATTGTTCACTGCTCCCTTAGCTTTCCCCACCCTGCTAGATATTATTCAGGCACCCCCAAACTCGGCCCTCCAGCTGTTTTGGGACTACAACTCCCACCATCCCTAGCTAACAGGGCCAGTGGTCAGGGATGGTGGGATTTGTAGTCACAGAACAGCTGGTGGGCCGAGTTTGGGGATGCCTGTTACATTTAGGACCAGGAACAAAATGTTGCAAAGTAAATTCTACTTCTCCCAGTTCACCATGCCCTCTTCTAAAACATCTATTCCACCCCTTCCTCATATATTCTGTGGCTACTGAGCTTGCTCATTTCTCTTTAGGCTGCTTTGGGGGGGGTTGTTCCAATTTCCCCCCTAGACTTACTTTCGTATTCCTGCAGACTGTTAGGTTCCCCCAAGCATTATTTTTTTAATCTATCTCTTGTTTCTCATGGTCTTTGTTTGGGCTACAACACTCCCCAGATGGGTTCCCTATTAGAGAGACAGATAGTGATCAAGGATTGGGGGCAGGATGCAATTAAGAAAACCTTCCTTCCTGGTGCATTTTGCCATGGGAGCTGATTGTGCCATGGGAGCAAGTGAGTTCCATTTGAAATCAAATAGATTTCCACTTAGGCTCCCAAGCAACTTATTATTATTAGTCTCTCTTCCTCACCTTCCCCAACAACTAGAAATAACTGTGTCTGAGAATCTGGGGATCACAGCTTGCAATTCTAAGCATGCATACCGAAGAGAAAGTCCCATTGAAATCAATTAATACGTTTGCAGTGATGCAACTTTCTTTCACCCCTCACCAGGGGAACGAAAAGAATCTGTTTTGCTTATTAGAACACTGAGTGATTGATCAAGTGCTCTTGCTAAAGCTCTTGACTACTTCTCTTAAGTAGTGGCTGCATCAGATTGACATTGGCCGGTTCAATTGTAGCTATTCAGAAGGCAGGAGCCAGAAGAATGTTACTTTCACCCCTTGTGAATGGCAAGCTCTGGCAGCAGTGACTGAATCTATTCATGGCAGAGGACCACTCCAAAGGAAAAGGGGGGGGGGGGAGAAGAAGAGTGTCAACCTTTCTCGTCCTTAACTTTGTTTATAGGGAAATGGAAAATGCTGGAAGAGACCAGAAGTGATGAACTGTCTGTATTTGATCCCTGTGTATTCCTTATTTTCTTTGCAACAGCAGCAATAAGAGAAATATACAGTGGTACCTCAGGTTACATACGCTTCAGGTTACAGACTCCACTAACCCAGAAATAGTGCTTCAGGTTAAGAACTTTGCTTCAGGATGAGAACAGAAATTGTGCTCCTGCAGCGCGGCAGCAGCAGGAGGCCCCATTAGCTAAAGTGGTGCTTCAGGTTAAGAACAGTTTCAGGTTAAGTATGGACCTCCGGAACGAATTAAGTACTTAACCCGAGGTACCACTGTATTCAGGTATATCCATAAGTAGTGGTATGCATCCGCAGGGAGAAGGCTTTATAACCAATTTTGGAATTTATTTTCATGCATTTTTTTTTATTTATGAATTGCTTCCCATGAAAACACCCTGAAGTGTTTAATAATTAAAATATATCAATACGTAGTAAAGACATATACTGTATAAAGCAATTTCAAATCCAATTCAGATGCAGACTGGGATAAGAACTTTATAGAAGGCTTGCTGAAAAAGAAAGGTTTTCAGTAGGCCCTAATAGGAGGGTGCTGAGCTAAAAGCTTGATTCCTACAGCGTACGGATTTCTGTCCCAACACTGAATCCCCCTCTTAAATATGGTGCCTTAAAACATCTTTGAGACTCCTGGTGAAAACTGTTTATTCAAGTTTTTTTGTTTTTGTTTTAAAAACAATCATTTAGAAGCCATGAAAAGTTTTCATTGTTCTTGAAATATTGATATCTCAGAAGTTGAAATTTTAAGTCTTAGGCCCCATGCAAGCCATTTATAGCCTCTGGTTTTCTTCACGCTGTGAACAGCTGCTCATGTTGTACAATTAAACCATTCCACAAAATACTTAGATATTCTCGGTAGTAAAATTAGATTCTTACCAGAATCCAGTTTTAATGGGTTTGAACAACAGTTCAAAATGCAAAGCCTTTCTGTCACGTTGTCTTTCTTGGTTCTTATGGAAAGTAGCAAAATTCACAATGATCTTTAGTGGTGGTAAGGTTTCACTGCAGTCTGCAACTGGTTATATGTTGGCTCGGTGCAAAGCCTGAATTGCTTTTATTTTTGGCCGCTTGCTCAGCTGATGTTACCAAAAAGAGTGCTTTATTACATTTCTTTTTTACTTCTTAAGAGCTACTTTTCACATAACTTTTTTAAAATTTGGTCATACTTGTGAAAGCCACATCTGTGCCTGCGGATATATGGAAAATGTAATTTGGAAAACACTAGGTCAGAAATCCAAAGGTCTTACGGGTGTCTTTGACTCAGTTGCTCAGAGGTTACAGACTCCACTGTTGGCTTTTTGGGGTGACTTTGAGCAAAACTGAGGAATGGTGGAAGGTATTTTGGCAAAAATATTGCTGGTGCAGATTGGGCCAACATTGTCAGAGCTTTTCACAAGAAACAGCTTATAGCTCGGTGCTATAGAATAGGAATGATAAGGAATGTAGTCTGTAATATGTGGAGGGCACTGTTGGCTGTCTCTGAAAAACGATATACAGTGGTACCTTGGTTCCCAAACTTAATCCTTTCCGGAAGTCCATTCCAAAACTGAAGTGTTCCAAAACCAAGCTGCGCTTTCCCATAGAAAGTAATGCAAAATGGATTTAAAAGTCCGTTCCAGACTTTTAAAAACAACCCCTAAAACAGCAATTTAACATGAAATTTACTATCTAATGAGATGACTGATCCATAAAATGAAAACAATAATGTACTACAGTCACACAATCAATCAGTAGCTGAACTGGGTTCCACACAGTCACAAAACAAAACAACCCGCAATGAAAAAAGTCCCCCTCAAAAGCACAAAATAAATAGCAAAAACAAACAGACCTCAGCATAACATTCACAACTGAGCACATTCGGCTTCTGAAAAATGTTCACGAACAGGAATGCATACTTCTGGGTTTGCAGTGTTTGGGTTCCAAGTTGTTTGAGTACCAAGGCGTTTGAGACCCAAGGTACCACTGTAATCATAATTCCAAACATAGTGCACATACTTGAATTGTGCATATAAGGACAATAGGGGTGTCTTTTTTAAAAAACACCTTTCATTTTTAAAAACACTGAAAGTCTGCAGGTGCAGACTTTCAAAAGCAGTTTCCAAAATTTACATTTGGTCTTTTTTGGTCTGGACTTTTCATGTACTGTCAATGAGCCTTTCTTTCAGAAAAAAACCCTCTCTGCATATAATGATCTCATTGAATCACAAATGTGGTAGAATATTTGGTTAATTATTTTTCTCCTTTGTGACAGTCTTTGAAAACTAATTCCATATCCTTTGGTAACATAAACAGTTCCATCCTTTGATAATATTAGAAGCTACGTTTTCTCTTGGTGGAGGATTGTGGTTGCATCCTGGTAACAATTTGTAGACAAATTCCAGAGGCTTTATTTTTTTCCCTGCTGCCAGTGAATTCCTAGAAATGAATATATGTATCCCACAAGAAAAGGTTACACATGTTCCATTAATAGACTCAAAGTGATTTTAAGGCAAATCATATCTTCTTATGGCTGTAAAGTTAACTCATTCAGGGGTTGCCCACCTTTTTGGGGCAGTGGGCACATTTTGAATTTTGAGAGAGTGCTAAGGGTACCAGTCACAAAATAGCTGCTGCTGGGATGCGGGGTGGTTGTAGCCCAACATGAAACAGCTGCTGTGAGGGGCATGACGTAACACAAAATGAGAGAAGAAGCCACTTATTTTGCTGACTTCCTTGAACTGCAAAAATGAGAGGAGGTCTCATAGCTAGTGAGCTCTCTTTTCGTTGGTGGGTCTGAAGCCTAGTTTAGTATATGAGCAGGACTGGGGAACCAACAGCCCTCCAGATGTTGTTGGACCACAACTTCCATTACCTCTGACCATTGGTGATGCTGGCTGGGGCTGTTGGGCATTGTAGTTCAACACCTGGAGGCTGCAGTTTCTCCATCTTACCTAAAGGAATAATACAGAAGAATTTGCCACCACCTTTCTTCACTGCTGAAATACATGGAATTTCAGTTTACACGATTTACAGCCAGGATTTATTAAAGAAAAGGAGGTCTGCCTGTGAACAAGATCTAACATATGATAGTGAGAGTTGGATGAACCAAAATCTACTCCTTATAGTTACTAAATACGATGCTGTTGCAGACAGTTCTATTCAGAGGGCGAAGGAAACATCTGCCCTCCCTATGAGGACACAGCAATAAAGAACACAAGAAGATCCCTTGTGTCCCATCTTAGTCATCATCCTGTTTTCCCACAGATCAGATGTCTCCAGGAAGCTCGCATATAGGGTGTGAAGACAACAGTCTTCCCTGCTCTTGTGTCTGTACCCCATCTTTGAAACTTGGAAGTTCTCCTTGGTTACTGTGGGGAAATAGCCACTGATAGGTCCATAATAATAACAACCCTGAACTCCTGTATAGCTCTTTCAAGTGTTCAGAGTGCTTCTCAAACATGCAGTCATTATCCACACAGTAACCAGTGGTGGGGGACCTATGGCCCTCCAGATGTTGAACTCTAACTCCAGTCAGCCACCATCTGCACAGTCAGGGATTTGTCAAATCCTATTTTAAACCCATCTGAGTTTAAGAGCTTTAGGGACATCCTGTAACAATGAATTTTACACATTTAAATATGCTTTTAATGCAATATTGCTCCTGTTTGTCAGTCCTGCATCTCCTGCCAATTTCAATGGATAACCATGAGTTCTTGTGTTATGAACACACTTCTTACTCTTAACAGTTTATCTCCTGTACTCACTCATGTCTATTCTCTCTCTGGTAAACAATTACCTCCATTGCTGGCCTAGCATTTCTTTTACATTGCTGGGTTCTTTGATGATCCCCGTGATGAAGGTGTTGTCAATTTCATGCTTTAAAGGCTTTTAAAGCCTCCTCTCAAACATCTGATGGACTCTGAAGAGGCTATCAAACTCTGGCAGTCTGTATGCTGATTATTAAGATTTAAAGCAGCAATGGTTTGGAGAGGCAGTGCAATAATTTATGGACCCGTGTCACTTGGTGACTAATCCTTCGTAGGTCTTATGCCTGGTCTTGTTTCTGCATACGGCTTTGCGTAGTCAGAC
Source organism: Podarcis gaigeae (assembly GCF_964106915.1). Lineage (NCBI taxonomy): Eukaryota > Metazoa > Chordata > Lepidosauria > Squamata > Lacertidae > Podarcis > Podarcis gaigeae. The sequence continues at coordinate 60,819,748 of NC_139682.1, read as the reverse complement.
ATTTTCTGAGTGAGGGCTTTGGGTCAAACTATAGAAGAAGGGCAAGTTTGCAGTGCATATATTTATTTCATGAACAAGAGGGTAATCCTTGCCTTCTTGTTATTAATGAAAGGTAATACTTTAGCATTCAGAAGTAAATTACTTTCTGAATCATGAGGTAAAGTGAAAATTTGTAAAGAACAATCCACTCCACCTCCGTCACATCCGTTTGGGAGGAGGTTTGGATTAGGCAGAGGTGTCCCTCATCCCAGCTCTCTTAGCTGGCCTTCTGTTGTCCACTAAATGTGAGTGTGGGAGCCAATGGAAAGCCCTGAAAACAGGACATTTTGAGAGACGCGGTAGAGTTAAGCCAGTCTTGCTACCATTGTTAATAGCATTGGGGATCAGGGCTCATCCTGCCTTCTAACCACCATGAACAGATGTGACAGTGGTTCCAACTCTTTCCAAAGCCCTACCATCAGGAAAAGGGAGTTAGGATATTGCTTGCTACTCCTTGGAAACTTCAGAAGTGGGAAGGTCAATAGGACAAGAATGGGCTGGGCTCTCCAGTTGCTACTCTGATTGTTTTAAAACAAACAGAAACTAAACCAAAGAAAAACTGGCTGCACTGTCATTTAATATGAAGCAAGACCCTGATAAATTTAAATAAATATAGCAGAACATTTCTGTTCCCCATCTGTTTTCCCTCTCTAATTTCTTCCATATTAACTTCTTGGTATAAACTGAGTTTTGGGGGGTTGATACAGGTTCACGTAGTTCAGTTGATAATCTAAAACTTTTAAAGAATAAATTAACAAAATAAATAAATAATGGAATTTGACTTGCATACATACAATCTAATACATGCACAGGCTACACAGCAATGTATCATGGATGGAGCCCTGATGCTCTGTAAATATTGGCATTTTTTAAAATGCTGTCACTAAAAGCAGTGTCCTATCATATTTGAGTAAAATTACCTTTTCATTCTAGAACTGTGGCAGCTGAAGTCCGGAAGCAGATTTCAGGACAATATGGTGGATCACCGCAGCTTCTCAAGAACCTTAATATTGGAGGCAGCATTTCCCATCATACAACTGTAAGTAATTTTTTATATTCATAAGAAAGCTGAACTGGTGCAGAACACAAACTGCTTTAATCTGGCTTTCCTATACGTAAGAGCAAGCATGCTTGCTGGTTTCTAGATTGCACTCTTAGCTATGGTTGCTGACTATGTGGATACCCAAATCTGTCTTCAAGTGTGAAGTGCATGTCCAAGAAAACCCGAGGGCATACCCTTTTGCAATACTTGGAATTGGCAAGGAGGTTTGGCCCTTTTCTGAGTGCCATAAAGGAGCATATCTGTACCCGGTTTCTAAATTTGGTCTTCAAAGGTGGTGGGCATGTCTAGGAAACGAATGTGCCTGGATGTATTATTAATTACACAAAGGAGACTGGGATGTGTGAGTTCTTGTGCCAGATTTCGTGTATGTAGCGTCCCTGGGAACAGCAACATAACTAGGGTGAGCAATATGGCTTTTTGCCCAAATGCAGCTACTTGCAGTAGGGTGTGGGATTTGCTCGGCTGCAGACTTGGATACCGTCCAGAATACAAAACTGGCCAGGTAAAGCTCTAAAGAGATACATATAAAGGGTTGCATTCAAGAGTTCCTTCTGCATATTCAAGACATCTGGGGTAGCTCAGTCAGTAAAGCACGAGTCTTTAATCTCCGGGTCATTGGCTCGAGGCCCAGGCTGGGCAAAATATTTCTGCATTGGACTTGACCCTCGTGGTCCCTTCCAACTCTGCAAAGTCTAAGATTCTAAGGCATCTCCCCTGTATTCTGGCATTCCCCTCCTCCTGCTGCTGCAGCCAAAATTCTGCTGCAGCGGAATTTTGGAGAGCTGCAGGGACTGCAGTGGGAAGAAGTAGCAGGTAAAATCCTGTTGGACTTCCTCTCTGTTAATTCTGGATGCTTCCCTTCCATTGTTAAGTGTTTTTGCTATATTTTTGTGGATACAAACTTAGGGATGTATCCAGCTTCACATGAGCGGAGTTCGGCTTGCACAATGAGACTTCTCTTTCATAAGCTTTCCCAGTGTGCACCGAAATCTGTTCTAGAGGGTTTCCTGGCCCTCTATAGCAAATCTTGAGGATGCACTGGGAGCTGCAGAGAAAGAAGGGGAAAGCTGGGAAGTATGTGAGCGACAACACTGAATCCCTTATCAATCCCCATCAGTCTCTACTAAAGCCATGAAAGATTACTGATTATTTAAGATATTGGAAACAACTTTTGATTGTGTAATTATCCCTACACAAATTTCACAATAGGTACATGTTTATTGGATATTATTAATCTAAAAAGATTAAAAACAAGCAGCTGATTCTTCAAGATGCTCTGAACTAACTTTAGATTAAACAGGATTGGCTGTGAGGAAGAGTTGGAGATGTATTTTAAAAATTAAAAATAGCTGCATATTCAAGAGAGTGTTGCTAGTTTCCAGAATGGCAGGACTGCTGGTTTGCTGCCTCACGTCCTTAGAAAATTAACAGAAGGAGATAGCTAATGTACCCCTGACATTTCTTGTTGAGATATTTAGCAATAAATATTAAGGTAGAGCCAAGGGGGATTTAGGAGAATGGAAAACAGTGTTGTTAAACTCATCCCAAGCTGTTATAGGTTGTAGTTCACATCTTGAATACTCCCACTTACAAGAATTCCCAGTGAACGTGGTGGCAGCAATGCAGCATAAGGGTTATGCATTGCAGCCCGTTGCCTCCCCACGCTGAGTACCTTTAATTATTGGCAATTGTGTTGTGTATTCACGCTCAGTTCGTGCAATCTATGACAGGGCAGTAACTCTAATGAATTATCTGACTATGCAGTGATACGCTAGACTGCAAATCACCTGACAGGTAATGTAAAAGTCATGTTGAAATTAAATAAAAGGTAGTGCATTTGTTAAATCTTGTTTCATTTAAATATGAAAAGGTCAACGACTCTTACTCTTTCCTTTCATTTCTGAGACATTTCTTTGAACGTTTGCCATTGCCCAATGGGGCACTAGAATTAGAGCAAGATTTATCAAGAGGGCTGGTGAGAATTCATTCTGCCATCTTGTGGCACTGTCTAGAAAAAGTATCCGCTCTCTCCTTTCCATACACCTCTGCCAGCCTATACTGATAGAGAAAAAATCAGTTGACTGGATGAAAGAGACTTTGAGACCCAGTTAAGTCTGCAAGAAAGATAGCAATCGCATCCCTAGGCATTTCTGCATCAAGCACAACCTGTGGAGATCCAAGCCTTGCTGATTGGTCATGAATTAATTAAATAACAAAGGCCCTTATCAGGACTAGATCTTTCAGCACTGATGTAAAATATTTTTTGCACTCAGCTTAGACACATCTGTATAAGATAGTTCCAGTTTAAATGCATCACTAAAAGCAAATAGGCTTCTTATGAACACACTCTTGGTGGCCATCTCTGTAAAATTGCCATTCAGAATACTACTGAAAGATAGGATGCAGCCAATCTGCATATTTAATCTTTGCTGGTTAGTTATATATTCAATGTGTGTGTGCATTGCATAAAAGCAGGTCGGGTAATTTCACCTTTAGGCAAGCATCCTCATCATTCCTGAGCTACTAGAGAAAAATAGGAGGCATATTTTCTTTTCTTCTTCATACTAAGTTTCCTTCCAGCTCCTAGAACAGGTTTTTCCCTCCGCGGCTGTCTCCCTCTGTGCCTTGCTTGACATTTTATTTTCAGAAGAAGAAAAAAGCCTCAGAATTTTGGAATTGTGACAGCCTTTTCTCATCAGCTGAGTTCTTCAACCATTTTAAATTGCCAAGAAACTAGTGCTGTTAAACCTAAAGGCACGAAATTATAAGTTGGCTGCTCAGAATAAAAATTAAAGTGCTTTGATAACACACTGAACTGGAGTCTTCTAGACCTCATTCCATACTTCCATGGCTTGTTTGGTTGGCAAACTCCTGCTAAATGTGCAGTCCAGAGACAGTGATGACTGGTTACATTTTTCTTCCATGCTGCCTTCCAAAGGGCTCAATCATGTGAGATAGTGACTGACTCAGAGTCAACTAGTGTGTGTCATGGATATGCAGGAATGCAACCCTGGGCTTCATCTCCACTGAAGTTCAACACTGTATGTTGACCTTCCCAACCTGTACTTTAATTCAGCTGAACCCCATCCATCATGGCAAGCGGCCAGGGGAGATGGAATTGCAGTTTTTTAACAATGTGGAGGGCATCAGGTTGGAGAAGCCTGATCTGTCATACTTCCAGAAATACTTATGGAGACCTGGAGGCGGAGTTTCAACAGTCCCCAAGGGAAAAGTTACTAGCATTATTGCCTTTGTGATTAATAGTGGCTGTGCGGTTTTTAGTTTTGTGATGGTCTTTGGCTCATTTATGTGTTTTGTTTTTTCTTATGTTGCATTGCTTGGGTTGTTTAAGATTATAATGCTGAATTTACTGAACAGGTGGTGACCATTTCATGCATGGGTTCTGTTCCTGCCCTCATGCATGTTGGTGGAGCATGTCTAAGCACCTTCATTAACCTCTCTTTCATGTCCAAAAGGACCTGTGTGTTAGCAGTCACACATCAATTGGACATGCCTAAAATGATTGGTGCCTGTATTTTGATCTGTATGTTGCCTAAAGTAATTTTTTAATGAAGCAATTACTAAATAAAGTTACAAATTACACTTGTCCTGTTTCTCAACCCTACTGTTTTAGTGCAGCCAAGGTCAGAGTCTCAGTAGAAAAACTCAGATGCCCTTATTTCTCTGGGGAAAATGGAATTTAGCACATGAGAATCTATGCCTTTAAGAAAAACAAATCCAGTTAAAAAGCGAGAATTCTAGAGGAATTCTGGCAGGGAAAATGGATGTTCATCTACTTAAATTTACCATATTCCCCGCTGTCATTTTGTTTTCTTAGAAAAAGCCTGCAGTAAAAGGTGTTCTTAGCATCATTTACCAAAGCATCAGGAAATCCCACCACACCCAGGAACATTCTCCTGTATATTAAAAGCAGTTATTAACAGTTTTTCCTGTGTGTTAATCTGAGAGCCAGTGTGGTGTAGTGGTTAGGAGCGGTAGACTCGTAATCTGGTGAACCGGGTTTGCGTCTCTGCTCCTCCACATGCAGCTGCTGGGTAACCTTGGGCCAGTCACACTTCTCTGAAGTCTCTCAGCCCCGCTCACCTCACAGAGTGTTTGTTGTGGGGGAGGAAGGAAAAGGAGATTGTTAGTTGCTTTGAGACTCCTTCGGGTAGTGATAAAGCGGGATATCAAATCCAAACTCTTCTTCTTCTTCCCACAGCCCCACTGTGGTGTGGTTCTTATAAGTTACCAGTTTCCTTTCTTCACAGTAACTCCTATGAGTTTACCAGGGAGAGCTTCAAAGGCTACACCTTTCCCATTTGGAAGCAGCTGAATATCTTACATTTATCAATGTTATGCAGATAATATAGACACAAGTCTCTTTCAAGCCTTGGCTACATGGCCACTTAAGTAAACACCTGAAATTTGATTTGCCTTCCTGCAAATGTATCAGTAGCCAGCAGCTGTAGGGTTAAATTTACTGTCTGTCTTCCCTGCTTAAGAACTTTATCTGTCTTTGAATATAGTAGAGCACACTTTGATCTTCTTCATCTAATGCCTTAGATTTCCCCCCTCCCTCCCTTTGCTTGGTAGTACAAATGCTGTCTTGCTGATTGAGCCAAGTAGGTCAAGCACCCATTGTTGTTATTTCTCTTTGACTGGCATGTTTGCTATTGTTCTTTAATAGAGAACGAAACATGATTTCAGGGGTTTGAAAGCCACTGGTAAATAGAAAGATTTCCACTCCCAGATTTTGTTCTTTTTCTTTGTCAGCACAGGTCCCTTGTATGGGTAAAACACACTTAGCTGTTTAATCCTTGGCATTTCAAAATACATTTCAAAAATACTTTTTCCTGGCACCTTTAGAGAGCTGTTGCCAATCAGCATAGGATTAGAATAGAATAGATAGTTGCATGACCCAACTCCGTATAGCAGGGGTAGGCAACCTAAGGCTGGTGGGCCAGATCGCCTTCTCAATCTGGCCCGCGGACGGTCCAGGAATCAGCGTGTTTTTACATGAGTAGAATGTGTGCTTTTATTTAAAATGCACCTCTGGGTTATTTGTGGGGCATAGGAATTCGTTCACCCCCCCCCCCAATATAGTCCGGCCCACCACATGGTCTGAGGGACAGTGGATCGGCCCACGGCTGAAAAAGGTTGCTGACCCCTGCCATATAGGGTAGTTCCTTATGTTCATACATACTGTTTGACGATACTTGCATTTTCAGTAAGAATCTATTATTAGATATTGGAGATTTTGTGATATGTGCAAATTCCATCAAAGATAACTCACCATAGGTGTCACCTATGTGTTACAAAGGTACATAGGTGTTACAAAGGACTTTTGTAATAGTAATTTGGAAACTTGGAAAGCTGCAGGGCAGTTAAAACATACTATAAGAAAACACTCAGTTTGATTTAAATCTCAGTTGTGCATAAGGTATAAATTAAAAAAAGTAAAGACAAATTGTTTTTTTTAAATAAATATTTTACTTTTTTTAAAAAAGCTTGGTTTAGAATGAAAAATTTATCCCCTCGAATTTTTTTGGCACAGATTCCTTATTTTGTGAATGCCCCTTTTTGCTACAATGCGTTAGTAATGATCACACAGAATAAAAGCCACTGAAAATAGAATGTAGGTTGGAGCATTTGAGATGCTCATAGAACAAAAGGCTCTTAGACCTGTTCTTTTGATTCACTTGCAGCACATTTGGTTCCGCCTTGACAAAATAGCTTGTGCATCAAATCCCAAGACACTTTAAAAATGAAACGGCACTAGGAAATACAACAGTGTTGTATGGATGGAATAACAGATAGACATGCTTAGCTAACACATTGCTCATGTTGTAGCAGATGATACGGCAGAGATGCAGGTAGGAGAGCAAATGGAAACAAGTGTTGGCTGGCTGAAGGAAGCACTAAAATACTGCAAAATACTGTGTTTGACATCCAGGGAAGGACAAAGTCGATAGGAAGCAGAGTTTTATTTTCGAGCTAGTAAGGGGACATAACAGTGAAGAATAACAGAGCCTTAAAGACAAAACGCTTGAGCGTCCTTGTAACAGTCCAGTTATAAACATTTGAGACAGGGTTTTATAATGCAAGCACTGACAACCTTAACTCTACCTGTGCACGCTTCCCAACAGAGCCGGGTGAAGGATAATAGTTTATATAAACTCAATCTATCAAGCTGGTATCTTACTTTAGTTAAGGGCTGGGTGCACATTTATATAGATATAATATATGTATATCTTTAGGATGGCAGTTCCCTCATAAGAGGTGTGAACCGCTGAAGAAGGCAGAATGTTTATTGCAATTACTGGAATATGCCAAAGGTAGTCATGATGAGTGGCTCTTTGTTCTGGTGCTGCAGATGGAGCTCTTTCCCAGTTATTTTAATACAGCTGTAGAAAAACACACACAGCCAATCTGGTGTGCCTGCACAGCCTTGATGTCGTTGCTCCCCTGTCCACATCCACATAAGCTTTAGTGACTGGTGTTGGTGGGGTGGCTCCACAGCTCTGCCACACCACACCATCCGCTAGTGGCCATTGCCTAATACATGTGTAGGGAAAATAAGTTGGAATCAGTTGTCAGTTAAAGTTCAGCATTATCTTAGCTGTCAACATGACCTCCGGTGCTAGGCTACTGCACAGTTATACCTGATAGGTGTCCCTTTTCAACCCTATGCATGTCTCCTCTGAAATAAGTCCTATTTAGTGTGTTAAGACTTGCCTTCAGGTAAGCAAGTGTAGGATTTCAGCCTTAGGAGCTTAGCAAATTTCCAAACTTAATGGCCATTGCTTCTCTATTTTGTAATTCTTGCACAGCTTGTTTACCTTGTGGTGACTGTACCTTGACTAGTTGATTTTACTGTTGCATTCATAAATGCAACAGTACAACGAGGACAACTTGATGGAGTTCCAACTACTCCAGTTTCTCCCTAGGGATGCTATATAGAAATACTTTGACATTTAAAACAGGCTTTTCAAGAAAGGAGAACTAAGCTTTCAAGGCAGCTTGTTCTCATGTCTAGGCTAAATTGTGTTACAATTTAAATGCATTTTTGCCCTGCTCTGTGCAGCACAGTGGTACCTTGGTTGTCAAATTTAATCTGTTCCGGGAGTCCGTTCGACTCCTGGAACTGTTCAAAAACCAAGGCGCAGCTTCCTATTGGCTGCAGGAGCTTCCTGCACTCAATTGGAAGCTGTGTCGGATGTTCAGCTTCCCAAAAAATTCGCAAACCGGAACACTTACTTCCGGGTTTGCGGCGTTCAGGAGCCAAGTCGTTTGACAACCAAGATACCACTGTACAGAGTGTGTACCGAGATTCAAACGGATAGAGCTGCAGAAGGCTTTATGGTATATGTATTCTTACAGAGTGATTAAAGTTGTGCCTTACCGGTTTTCCAAATTGAATGCTGGCAGGGTGGCACCTTGTCTCCTGTAGTTTCTGAAAGTTTTGTTGAGTTAGATGTTTAGCCAGAAACACAAAGCATACTTAATAGTATTCCAGGAAGTTAATGCACCAAACAAATAACAATTGTTTGAAATATCCCTATAAAGAGCAACATGTATAAAATAAAATGTTACTTGCAGAAATAACAAACTATTTTCCATAGCAAGAATCATAAAGGGATAAATTATATTTGCTGTGCTCACTGATAATAATAAACACCAGAAGTGGTTAGACCTTATTGATGCTATAACTATTCTCCATGATCCATTGACAGAATGTTAACAAAAATAGGGTGTGGTTGGAATCGCATAACAAGAGAATGACTAATGTCAAAGATCAAAACAGAAGAAAAAATACTTAAGAGGAAGAAATTGTTGACCAAAACTCATTATCTGAGGTCATGTTCATGTGACCTTTGGGTGTGTAGTAGCTACAAAAGAAAATATTTTAAAATAGAGGTATTCTGTCTCTTGGTGAGGCTGGTAGGGTTGTATGCATCTGCTGCGATGTTCAAAAGCCAACTTTTGGCATACCTTCATAAATGCATATTTTCGGTGGCATCCTAAGAGCTGGATTTTCTGATGTATGACAGTGGATGCACTGTTGATTGTAAAATGACATAGGTGAGCGTGTGCCAGATTTTCTTGTACTGTAGCAGGAAATGTTGGTATGAATAGGCCCTGGAACTGAAACAAGAAGAATCTAACTCAAAAGAATCAATTTCACTTTCTTCTTCTTCTTATATACGGTAGCTTGCCTGGGAGCATTGTTGCCTGTTACACGTTAGTCGTGTTTCTCTGCTTTTATATGGGTTTCAATTTTTACAGTGAAAATAATGATACCTTCGCCAATGTTCCTTTGAAAAAGCACTTGAAAGCTTGACTGGCACAATATCCCATGTCCTGATATGGCTTGTTGAGGAAAGGTCATAACATTGTTTTCTTAATAGGAGCTGGCAACCTGTTCATCAGGAGGGCGGTGCCAACAAATCCCTTATAGCCAGAAAGGAGATAGGTTGACCTTCCAAAGCTTGATTTCTCCGCCTCTCCACCATAAAAAGCCAGAGTTTAAAATAATGCGTTTGTCTTTCATCTGCCAATAAGCTGACACAAACTAGTTCCTCTTCATAACCAAGAATTTATGTTTTGCCTGTTTACTCAGGTGTTAGGCAGTATTTCTGACTGCACAGATGGCGAGGCTAATGTTGGCTACTGGGTTTGACATTTATGTTTGTTTACATCTTCATGCTATAATAGTCAACTGAAGAGGTGTAGGGACAAAAATGTGAATGCCTTACCTGATTCTGGATGCTGATGAGCTCCTGTAGCCGTTGTTGACATCAGTTCTCATTATGAAGTTCCTGGAATGGGTTGGCAGTTTTACTTCCATTTCATAAAAGGAAAGACATTACTTGAATAAGGACGTTTGTGAACACCCTGCACCTAAAATAGAAACATTGTTGTTTTAACTCTTATTGTTCTAACATTATTGCTCTAATCATGTCTACATTGGCTCCCAGTACTTACTTTCTACAGACTGTTCTAGCCTTTTTAAGTCATACTCTCTTTCCCTATAAGCAAATCAAAAATTTAATGTGTGCATTTGCCTTGGAATGTGGCTGGCCCATATTTAGTCATGTATCACCCAGTGGCCTGTGCTGAACTATTTTATATACTGTGTCCTCTCCAGATGTTTTGACCTACAATTTCCACCAGTGGCCAATGCCATACTGGCTGGTGAGGGTGGGGTAATGGAAGTTGTAGTAGAAAACATCTGGAGGGTACCAGATCAGATCAGGGAAGTCTGTACAATGTCATGAGAACATGTGCATTGTAGTGTATAAAGTATTGAGTGCCCTTGGAGAATCTCTCAGCCAGCAGTGGTGGGAGGGGCTGCATTGCTTACATGACCTCCTGTCACTGCCATTGGTCTGGCATATCAGGAGCATGATAGGGAGAGCTTGGCATGATGCAAATACACTAGCAGGAGCTCTGGATTGGCTCTGCTGGTGCGTTTGCACTCCACCAGCCTTGCTGCCTCCTCACCCCTTACCCTTGTCTTCCCAGTACGCTGCAGGAATGGCAGTTTTGGGAGGTTGGGTAAGAAGCTGAGCAAGCCTCTACTGCTCTCTGCCTATCATTCTTCACCTACCATATTTTGTTGTAAAATAAGGCACCCTATATATGGTAGTTTTCTTGGCAGGAATTGATTCAGATTGATGGAGAAATAATAAATACAGTTGCCCAATGATCATCGTGATGCATGATGATAATTTATACTTTATTTTGTGAAGGATGACAGTGTGCTGGGAGGGGCAGCCAGTCTATAATTAGAAATATCTTTTCCTCTTTTAGTGAAGATGAGGATTTGAAAAACAACAACCAAATACAGCACATTCCCTGCCCACATCAGTTTGTACTCAGTTTAAAAGTTTGTCCCATTTATTTTCTTCCCTGTCTGTGTAGCTGATTATCTCTGTGTTTCTTTCACATACAGTTTAACACTTAGGTCTTCGTAGGGTTGTAGGGCACTGTTTTGCTTTGCAGCACCACAGTGGCACACCAAATTTGTGCTTTCCCTCCAGCTTCCTTCAACAGCAGAACCTAGCAATTTACAGGCCTGGGATGCTACTGATTATGGTGATCACATGTTGTGGAGAGAGAGGGAGGGTGTTCCTGTTGGGAACAAAGGTTTTGCATGGGAAAAGAGAGGGGGACCATTTCAGATGTTGAAATCACATGGTGAATTTGGGCAAAGGCAACAGAATCTATTCCACAGGAAATGTATGTCACCGTATCACCAGTTCAGAATGAATATATCCATTCAGTGTTTCTGAGAGGCAGGGCAAATGTGTTTCACTTTGAACACATCAGCAGCTTACTCTAGAATTGGTACCTAAAAGTATTTTTAGCATTTTAATCTTTGGCATCATTGAACCGGAGATATTGTATTTGCAGAACTCCTGACCTTCTGGCCTCTCTCCTTATGGGAGTGCAACTATTGCCTCTATTCCTCTCTCTTTAAAGTGTTGCACTGAAGCTGCACCTATAAAGTGTTTGTCTGTCTAAAACCTCTTAGAGACCAGTGCTCTGCTTATTTGAGAATATGGTCACACAAAATCTTGATTCATGTAAGCAAATGCAGAGGCCATGTTTTGACATCATGCTGAACTATAGCTTGACAGAATGTGAATGGAGCTAGGCAGGCGTTGAGTTTGTGCTCCCTGCCATCCCATTCCCATTGACAAACTGTGCCTACTGGTTTGTGTGGTATGGTTTGTGTGAAACAAGCCAACTTGAATTGTCTGTTTGGAGCAAAAAAAAAAAAAAGGAAGCTTCCAAGCTGCTCCTTGCAGCCGTGCCAGAGCAATATGGTTTAGCATGACATTCAAACACAGTTGCAGATTGGGATATCAAACCCCCTTTACCTAGGACCAAATCCTGACTTTCTAAGGAGTAACCAAACTTTATGCATTGTTTGGTCAGCCATCCCTTCTTAGCTTAAGGTGATTCTCTTCAGAATTCCAGCTTCATATAAAGAGTATTGCTGTTTCCCATATTCACTGCTTGACCGTGACTGGGAGGTCTATATTGTTTATACTGTTTGTTTATGTGTGTATTAGGCTTTATAGGGTTTATTTTGAAGTCTTCAGCCACTCAGTAACCAGTTTATCAATCTGAACCATTTTGCTTGAGCACCTTTTCCCCTTTCTTTTGCAGAAAGCTAGTTTACTAATTCAGTCTTAACTTTGCAGCCCTGTATGAGACGGAAGGTCAGATCAAAGACTTTGCTTTGCATTTGGAATTGATTTTGAAAGTAATGGAGGTGTTGCCTTGGAGGCTTCGCTAAACGCTGACATAGCAGCTAAGGCAGTACTCAGGTTTTCATGACTTGGTGATGCCTAAGGGTGGAAATGTCTCTCTCCTGAGTCACCTTGAGGATTTTTGCTTAGGCTTGTAGTATAATGGAAAGCGACACAGCCCCAGAAATAAAAGTATAAAACCAGTGCATTTGTAGCACTCATTTGCTAGAATTGGACTGAGTGTAGCATTGTTTTGTTTCAAGAAAATGAAAGACTCAGAATAAGAAGGCAATTATTTTTGACCTACTTCTGTAATACTGTACTTTTTAAGTTCCATAGAGTTTGTTTTGGAAGAGAATGTAGAGTTTTGCTCAGAAAAACCTGGGCATGTGCAACATAAGAAGATGCCATCAAACTTAGTAATGTCTACTCTGACTGGCAGCTGCACTCTAGCATTTCAAGCTGAGGTCTTTCCCAGATAGGGATTGAACCTGGGACCTTGTGCATTCAAAAAGCATGTGCTCTGCCACTGAACCACAGCCTTTCCTGTGAACAGAATTTGTTTAATTTACTTCTGTGAAACCCTTCAGTAGAAATATTCTCAGGGAGCCTCACACACTTCACAAAAGTGAAGGATTAAAGCAACAACAAAGCTAAAAAGGTTAAGGCAGTGACTAAAACAAGCAATAGTAAAAACCAAAAACCAACCATCACTGTTTAGATTTATGAGTATGTGGCAGTCAAATCTCCCTAGGAAGACTATTCCATTGAGGAGGTGATGCAAGTTCCCATCCCAGTCATATCACCTGGATGAGGGTTTCCGATAATGATTTTCAGGGAGATTGGTGTGGAAGTAGGCATTCCTTCAGATACCTAGACCCAATTCCTGGGCCACAGAGTAATCTCCCTGTAGCTGTCTTGTGAATATTATGTTCCAATTGGCATGTCCCCTGTGAAGCTTGGACCATCTGTTTCCTTTCACCAGGCAGAAGATGATATTATAGTGCACACCAAGTGTTGGACCAGGATCTCCAGATTCCTTGCATAATTGTAGCTTGCGTTTCCTCCGTCCCCAGAATGAGCCATTAAGTTATGATGATGATGGGCGCGAGCTTCAATAAAATTAGGTGCTGGCTTTCACAGGGTCCGTTATCCATCATGAGCCAGGCATAATAATAAGACTTGAGAATATTCAAAGAGTTCTGTATATGTGTATTATTACCCCCAGATTGCAGACAGGGGTGGGACTGTGGCTGAGAGGATAATGGTCTGTGAAAGGTCACCTAGCAAATTCATGGCTGATCTGAGACCTGAACCAACTACTCCCCAGCTCATATCTCACTCCTCTTAGCCACTGTGCTACATCACACCACATTTGGGAGGAGAGGACAGAACTCCTGGAACTAGACACATTAGCCTCTATAAGAAGAGTAAATGACACTGGAAACCCTTTATTTGGTGAGGTTGATCCACTGTTTGCTGAATCCTCTGCTCTGACATTGCACTGCTCCTGCTGGTAGACTACTTAAAAAATCTCTTAAATTCACAAGAAAGCGGGAAGGTGGGGCTCATCAACCTGTGAAGGTAGCCCATCTAGGAGAAGGAAGACTCTGATCCTAAAACTCTGCTGCCTTGTGAGATACCTCCCAAAGCAGAAAAGGCTGAGGAGTAAACCCTACTATGAAAATCCAGAGGGGAGTGCCTTGTACACCTCCTTCCAGCAACTTCTGCAGCCAAGCTGGTGCTAAACGTATTTCTCTGCTTGTCTTTGGGCCACATCAGCAAGGCCAAATGGTGTGTGTGTGTCTTGTTTTCTGGGCAGCTCAGGACCTCCATACACACCTCCCAGGCTAGTGCCCTGGGAAGGCACTTCAGTGCTGCTAACGCAGCAGTTTGACTTCACCCCCAGAGGTACACTCCATTGTCTTTTGAGACACAAGAAAACACAGGAAAGCAACTTACATACCATCTTGAAGGGCGCAAAACTTGAGCCTTTGCCACACAGGAGCTAAATAGCATGATTAATTTCTGCAGGATATATGTGCAGAACTGTTTGTTTTTGCTTTACTACATTTATATCCTGCCTTTCTTCCATGATTGAAATTAATGCAGTTTACATAGGATTCTTCCATTAAGGCACTGACAAGAGCCACACCTTCATGATGCTTGCAGGATGCCTCTTCAGAACAGGCTCTGAGATTTTGATTTGCTGTTGTTGATATCCCATCATCTAGTCCATGTGCTTTTATGTGGATGACTGTTGAGCCTAGCAAGGACTTGATGGTCTACATGGCTGGCTGTTTTCTGTGGGAGTGGTGACTGAGGGCTATTACTACAGGAGATAAATGTTTTTCCCAGTGAGGGAACAAAGCAGTTACCATCTGGATGTGTCTGTACTTGTGATTTTGGCCTGGAAACCTTAACATCTAATGAAATTGGCAGTACTGTGTATTTCTGGGCAGGCTTAGATATTGATATTTTTCAGCTGCAGAGGAAAACAAAATATGCAGAGCGGGGGAATTAAGTACAGATATATGTATTTTAAAATAGCCAAATGTTGACACTTTAGTATAACTTTTTCTTTATCTTCATAGGTGCCTCTTACTGAGCCTGTGGATCCAGTGGATTTGGAAGAATACCTCCTTACACATCCACTTGCAGTGGATTGCGGCCCTTTGAGAGACTTGCTTGAATTTCCTTCTGACGATATTGAAGTTATCTACAGTCCTCGAGAATGCAGAACGCTTGTGTCAGCAGTACCCGAAGAGAGGTAAGGGCTAGGCAACAGAGACCTTGGCCCATACTTGCAGCTGAGCAGGTATGGGAGATGGCCTGGCTGAAGCCATTAATCCCCATATTCTTCTCTTCCTTCACCACTCAAAACTATACACTGGAGCCAGGATAGCTTTGAGAGCAAAGAAAGCACAAGTTATACAGGTACAGAGAGATGGCAGTGGTGGCAGAATCAGAGTGGGGCCTTGGAGAAGGGAACTGTACCCCTTGAAATTCTTGGTTTAGCTGAGAAACAAAGGGAAAGACAGTGAATTGACTGTGAGTCTAAAAAGCAGAGGCCCTGTGTCGCATGTAACTTATGGCGTAAAGGTGGAGGAAGCATGTTAATAAACATTGAATGAAGTAAAGTGGGGCAACCTGTATGCACGTGTGATGACTGGAAAAGTAGTAGATGTTTACAGAATGCAAGCTGTATTTATTACAGTGGTATCTTGGTTCCCAAACTTAATCCATTCCAGGAGTCTGTTCGACTCCTGAAACCATTCAAAAACCAAGGTGTGGCTTCTGATTGGCTGCAGAATCTTCCTGAACTCAAGCGGAAGCTGCGCTGGATGTTCAGCTTCCGAAAAATGTTCACAAACTGGAACGCTTACTTCCAGGTTTGCGGTGTTTGGGAGCCAATTTGTTCGGCAACTAAGCCGTTCAGGAACCAAGGTTCCACTATACTGGGGTATTAAATGGTAGTTCAGCCTGTCAGTCTAAAATGAAATAAGATGTTTGTGATTTGAAGAGACCATTTAGAGCTATGTTCCCTCTCTATAGTGAAATGGACCCTCACGTGAGGGATTGCGTAAGAAGTTACACAGAAGACTGGGCCATTGTGAACAGAAAGTAAGTTGTATATTTAAAGTTATATATTTGAAGAGATGCCCTTCAACTGTGTGTGTTGGGCGGGGGGTGGGGGGACTGATTTTCAGAATGCGGTTACTGTAGCTATCAGTAACTATTCAGAGCCGATATAAGATCGTACCGCTATTTTACAGTTATCACTTTTAGGCAGGTGCCCTTAAGGATAACTTCCTGAAAAGGGGGAGACAACTTTTCTGAATGTGTTGGAGGGAATAATGGAGAAAGTATGGGTCACCAATTCATATTCTTTCCCCCCACCTTTTTGCTGTGGATCCTTATAGGAAGCAAGTTAGATGAAAGGGCTTGCCATATGCAGTCGAGAGTTTGTTTGCAATGGAGCAGTTCAGCAGTCAGTGGGATGACTCATAAATTATGTCAGAATAGAGCCTTTTTGCGTGAGACTAGAGTATACGCCAAGCTCACTGTCCTCCCAGCGCTTTTGTAATCACTTGGTAAAGCCACTATTAACTACTCAAACGATTTATATAATTAGGTAGAAAAGAAAATGCCAAGATGAGGAATAAAAAGAAGAAAATAATAATAGTGGAAAAGGTTGGTAACAAGATATGGAAGGCGGTAGGAAATAACCCTCTTTCGATGGTGCAGGAGTGTCATTTTCTCTGTGTGCAGGTTCAGATTATTATTCACAACTTTATGAACTGTGGTTTATGAGTCCTCCCCTCTGTGTGACAACTTTGACACTTCATTCCTGGCTTTGTGTTAAGCCACAATTCCCTTTATATCTGAACTGGAGTAATTTTGGCTGAACGTCAGTTAACAAACCAGGCTAACAGGTCAGGTTCAGAAGGAGGTAGACAAGATGGTGTTTGCCAGTTTTGGCCGCCGCTGTTTCTCATCTGGTTCTGCCTTTATAGTAGAGCAGAATATTTGTACACTGCCTAGAGAAATTTTGCCCTCCATTCTGGCTGGGGCTGAGGGGAATCTGTACTCCAGTACATCTGAAGGGCACCAGGAAGGTTAAGGCTGGCATAGAGCGACGCTGATAAAATATGGAATGTTTTAAAAGTAAAATTATCCAGTAGCAATGTTAAATATGTTAATGTTATTGGGCCTTCTCAGGCATATCAGGCAATCCTAGCCAGACAGCCCTATTATGGGCAATCTATTCCATTTGGCAACCCCTTGTGCTCCGTGTCATGTCTGGTTCCACCCATAAGCCTTTTGTCACCCACCCTTCTTTGCAGTCAGAATGGAGACTGCAGTGAGACAGGAGAGTGCTGTCAGCTTCTCAGGAGGCCAGAATAAATGTACATATTCCCCAAGAGTTGTCATTAGTAGTCCCAGTGATACGCTCTTCAGATGTGCAGGTGAAATAGAGGAGGAAGGGCGGAGAGTTGTCACATACCCATCAAGATCACATACAGAAAGAATAATTTTAATTTGGCTTCCGGGAAAATGGTAACACTTTGGGGATGGGCAACTCTGAGAATAATAGGCTAGAATGATCACAATATTGCAACTGCCTTGATTGTCAGAACACATATAGGTTTATCCCAATATAGCCAGCACTGCTGACAGACACTATTGTCTGCTATAATAATGGTGGCTCCTAGACATTTACCTTTGGAGCTTTCTGATTTATATAGTAGAGCAGGATTTGAGAATTTGTGTTCCTCCAGATGTTATTGGACTTCAACTCCATTAAGCCCCATCAAGCATGGCCAATAGTCAGGAGAGATGGGAGTTGTAATTCAGCAACATACATAGTAGGCATGGAAACCTTTGGTGTTCCAGATGTTGCTGGGCTACAACTCCCATCATCCCTAGCAAGCACAGCCATGGATTATGGGAGTTGTAGTTCAGCAACAACTGGAGGGCCAGAGATTACCCTCGCCTGCTCTAAAGTATCAACAACCTTTGTCAGATGATATGTACCACTGTTACTGAGAGCCAGGTCATGCACAATGCCTGCGTAGACAGATTAGACATTTTTTATGGTGTGGAGAAAGTGAGTCAATCTCATTAGAAAAATAATTATGTGGGCCTTTGGTCTCACCCACCAGGGCTCTTCCTGTATTCTGATTAAAAGCCACTGAGTTGCAACAATAGAATATGGTAAATGGACTAAACATCAAATTGATACAGTAGCCTTCATAATAGTCAAAGACAGTGGTTCTCAATTGGTGGTCCATGGAACCCAGAGGGTCCATGGCATCATTCATGTAACAAAAACTACCATAGAGGTATCACAAATTTCAAAAGTAGAGGGTCCATGGCTTGGCTTTTGAAAAACGGGGGGTCCGCAGTAGTTGGATAATTGGGAACCACTGGTCAAGGAGACCCTGAAAGCAGCCATGCTAAAACAAGCAAATAGACAAATAAATGCTGTCATACTTGGATTGCTTATAGAAATATTTAGTGATTTAATGAGGTGAAGGATACAGTCTACTAGAACAAATTGTTTGCATTTAGCTACATCATAGTACACTTCAAGTATTCCATTGCTGATTGACGGGTGCTTATGCTTATAGGATTATATGGTCACAGCAGGAGTCATTTCTTATTGCAGCCAGGAAAAGTAACAAGTATGAGTTGATTTTTAAGGCTGCAAGTCTTACTGGAATCAACACCTGCAGTCAAAGAAGAGAAAATGCTGTTTTCGAAAATTCCTGTTACAGAACTTGATAGACAGCATGATGCTGTCAAGAATAGCAAAAAATATTTTCTGGGGAGGGCATTAAGCTTTCAGATGTTGCTCACCATTTCTGCTTGGTTTTGTAGAGGGAGAGACATTGCTTAATACAATCTGTTTTTCAATAGATATCACAAACTGGGAACAGGATTTAACCCCAACACATTAGACAAACAGAAGGAGAGGCAAAAAGGCCTACCCAAACAGATATTTGAGTCTGATGAAGCTCCGGATGGCAACAATTACCAGGATGAACAAGTAGGTGCTTATGAAGCCTGCATCTTAAAAAAAATAAAAATCACTGTGTTAAAAATACATGTGACATTTTCCATATTTCATTTTACATGCTTCATTTAATTTCTTCAATCTTAGGATGATCTTAAAAGACGGTCCATGTCAATCGATGACACGCCACGGGGCAGTTGGGCTTGCAGTATTTTTGACTTGAAAAACTCCCTCCCGGATGCTTTGCTTCCAAATCTTCTGGATCGGACCCCAAATGAAGAAATTGACCATCAAAATGATGAACAGAGAAAGTCCAACAGACACAAGGAACTTTTTGCATTGCATCCAGCCCCAGATGAGGTATTGTGAGCTTAACTGAGACCTGTTAATACTAGCACAAAGCACACATAAGTGCCAGGTCCACCTCTGTAGCCAGAGAGTGAGTGCTGGTGTATTATAGTAGCATGATGTTCTGCCATAGCTTGTTGGGTTTGTAGGCCTGTAGGGCCACAGCCGTCTTAAGTGGGATGAATTTGATGAGTCTACTTTATTTATGACTAATGTTGAATACCAGTCCTAGACTTTTGACAGCGGTGTTTGCCAGCTTTTGTAGAAAGTGTACAGGGGAGTGGAGGAGCCAAATATTTTAAAGGGATTGACCCTAAGATTGTACAGTATTTGCTTTTGTTTCCATGTGACTGCTGCCAAAGCAGCATGTGATTAAAGCACAAATCTGGACTTTTGGATCATCTCTTTCCAAGGAATTTTCTTACAGAAGTCCAATCCGTTATTCAGTAGCTCTCCTAAATTAAACCCCTTCAGTGTTATTTATAGTTGCAGCAAAAGCCACACTCTGTTAAGCTTGAAGATTAAATTGTATTGTATTGAATTGTATTGAATAGGAGGGGAGGAAATCTACTTTGCCTTCTTTAGCCATTTAACAATGCACTTTGTTTGTGGAAGGAGTGCATGCATTACTTGCTGGATTTGTGCCCGATTGCAGGAAGAACCAATAGAAAGACTGGGCATCCCTGAAATCCCCAAGGAACACTTTGGTCAGAGGCTTCTTGTGAAGTGTTTGTCTTTAAAGTAAGTAAGAAGGTTGTTAATTTTTAAAAAATTATGCATGCTTTCATTTGACCTGTCAAATCAATGCACCTTGTATGATAATTGGGACTGATAGAACTACCAAGACACAATTAATTTTTCAAATTCTACCTTGAGCACCTTAATGTGCAAAGAGGGCAGTAAGTCAATTAAATATTCCCATCGTACATTAAAAACTGGAAATAATGATAAAATAAGCTTGCCACAATATTCAAACCTAGTCATGCTTTTGTAAAATGGTATGTACTATAGAATCATAGAATTGTAGAGTTGGAAGGGGCCATGAGGGTAATTTAGTCCAATCCCCTGCAAAACAGGGAACTTTTGCCCAATGTGGGGGTCAGACCCACAGCCTTGAGCTTTAAGAGTCTCATGGTCTACCAACTGAGCTACAAGGCAACAAACCCATACATTAAAGTGGTATTGAGATCAAGAAAGTGAAGTGCTAATTTAATGAAGGGATGTGGGATTCTGAGGTCCATTAACATAAATAAATAAAGATTGGGCCAGATGTATTTTCCCTGGGAGAAATTTTAATGGGATCATCACCACCTGATAGGTCGTATTGCTAGTGCTCACCAATTTTGATGGGAGGCCCACAAATTGAACTTGATGGTAGACCGCAGGCAGCACCTTTGAGGGTGACATTTAAGGCCTGGGTAAGTTCGTATGAGTTCAGGTCGTCTTTCATGTAACCTGTCCCTAAACTGTTTAGGGCTTTAAAAGTCAACACTAGCACTTTCAATTGATCCAGAAACACACAGGCAGCCAATGCAACTGGTATAATAAAGACGTAATGTCTCACTTCATAGCAGAGACACAATTCCTTCCCTCATCCTGTTTACATCTGGCTTTTATCGCACAAACAAAGGACAGTTGACTAAAAACAACATGATTGATGTAGCCTTTTTTTTTTTTGAGATGAGATTTTACACCAGCAGTCAGACAACTGATTCAGTAAGACAAAGTTGAGTCTTTAAATCCATGGCTGCCTCTTTAAGACTTGAGACTTGAGGCAGTTAGCAAAGCTTTCACTGGGGAGAAGAGAAACCTGTTAAACAAGTTTAATGAAGTGGAGCTCCTGAATGTAGGGTTACCTGCAGCTGGTTCATTGCCTATAACTCTTCTCTAATAACACGAGGTAAAATTTTACTGGTATTCCCTTAGAGAAATAAAGCACAAAACTGATTTTCCACATGGCTGTATTCATCTTGTGTGTCCTCACTTAGGTCAACCCTTCTTGTTAGGGAGCTCCAGTTAGACTAGAGTGCCTCTCGTAACTGAGATATATGTTGGAATTGCCTCCTAGAGGAGAGCTGCTTTTAAGTCCTGACACTAATCCGGATGATTCCATGGCATAGCCTTTTACAGGGTGTTGTACCAGAATGCAGTTCCCAGGAGAACTCTTGTACAGTGAATGGCTATATAAAAAACAAATTACAGCAGTTAATTAAGATTTTCCTTTTACAGAAATCTCTTCTTATTAGATCTGAGGAAATGATGCTTGTCTTTATTGTACAGAGTTCATGTTTATCTTGGGCTCTTTTTTTAAAAAAGAATGAGAATTGTGTTTAGTGCCTGGAAGGACAAATATGTATATAGTTTTTATAGTTTTAGGAACTTTAAGCCCACATACTCAAAACTGAATTCTCATGTTTTATTTGCTTCTGAGGTTTTAGTCCTGCATCATTCAACAAAGTCCATTATAAATGAAGTAATATAAAAATACAATAATTAGCTATAATAATAGCATTTGTAAAAGAACAAAGAACATTACAGGTATTGATCAACAAACTAGCAGTAACAAGACAGTGAAGAGTCATATACACCAGCAGATTCTTCCAGGTGTTACAGAAAAATATCCCAGACAAGGTCAGAGTATATCACAATGTCTAAAAGTTGTCATAAATGCAAGGGTGTTCTGCCACCTGTTCAAAAAATTGTGGTGAGTAATTATTGAAATGAATGGGACTTGCTTTTGAGCAGAAGTGTTTTGAAGACAGTCTATTATTTAACTGGCAATAGGTACCATTAGTGGCAAGAGAGGGACAGTTTTAAGACTTACAGTTCTTTGTTCTCTGCTGCCAGTGATAGAAAGATAGAAGCCATGGTGAACAGCTGATTGATACAAAAGACATAATCTCATTGATCTCCGTGGAGTAAATTAATTAATTCTGGTATTGGCAGCTTTGGAGAACTGCATTTAAACAAGATAAAGCTATATGTGATTAACACCCTGCTCCTAAACACTTTATGCAGAAGGACTGTTGAGTTTAGCTCAACAGTTGCAAATAATGGGCTTAGGGTAGGGCTTTGACCCAGTTTGCTGTCCATTCCCATTCACGCCTAAGTGCTAAACAACTTCTCCCACTGATTTCATTAGAAGTCTGTTTAAGATTATGACCTGAGATCTCGTAATACACAGCAGATTTTAAAAGGTTTATGAATAGCAATATACAAAAGTGCATAAGCTGCTGCTGTGCAATCAAACTGGCTGACAACCTGTTTTAAACACCAGCATATTTCGGATGAGGCACGTCAGCTGGTGCTGCTGATTAGGCCCCATGCAGGATCAGATCAGGGGAACTTGTTGTGGGTTTGGGTTTTGCAGGACTGCCTCTAGATGACACAACTGTTAAGCAGAGTCAGCAGTATGTGTTTCCCAGAAGTTGTGAACTGCCCTGTGATCTTCAGATGGAAGGGTGGTATACAAATTCAAAAAATCATCATCATCTGACAATTGGTTTGTCTAGTGCAGTATTGCTGAAAAGTGACAGATAGTGACTCTCCAGGGCTTCAGACAGAAATCTTTCTGAGTCATACCTTGGAGACAGCAGGGATTGAACCTGTGTCCTTTTGGTATGCAGAACATGTACGTATTTTACCCCTGAGCTATGGCATCCTCAAGTTATTTCTAGGGAGCTACACAGCTGCAGTAGTGCAGTTTCAGTTGGGAAATAACCTTGTTGCTGTTTGGTTGTGTATAAAACTGAAAAAAAATCTAAGAAATAGAGCTAAACTTTCTTTCTCCTTTAAGATTTGAAATTGAAATAGAGCCGATTTTTGCAAGTTTGGCATTGTACGACGTTAAGGAAAAGAAAAAGGTGAGTTATCTGCTTGATGCTTGCTTCCTTTGCATGGCGTTTGAACAGCATGCAGTAAGATGTAGGTGGTAACAGCAGCTCTCTGCTTAAGAGCACTTGAAGTCTTCACTGGAATACTGCGTTTTTCATCCCTGCTATTCAAAATTACATTGAGAAATAGAAAGTAGAACAGAAGGAACTGAAAGTACTATAAAAAGCAAACCCTGTAAAGAATGGTGGAGGTTGCTGGATACAATAAACTATTTTACAGGTTGCCTGATTATTTTGTTTATTTATTTACAGTATTTAGAATATTTCTAGAATGCCCTTCTTTGAAAAGAGCTCAGGGTGGTGTACATCAGCCCAAATAGGCAAAACGCAGTGAACATAACTAAAAACATCTGGTTCCAGCAGGGAGAGTGAAACTTGATGGGCCCCTGAGTTCGTTCTACTTCTATATTTTTTTTTTATTGCAATAGAAAAATAAATGAAATAAAACCAAATAAAGTTTAGGAAGCAATGTAAAACAGCAAAGAAGTGAAGAAATAATGAGAAGCAGCCAGCGGAGAGGGAGGACTTGTGTTTTTGTTTTTTACAATGCCTCAGTGGAGGAAAAGAAAACATGAAGAGAGTGAAAGCAAATGAAGACAACACAATACAAAGAAGGAAGAGTACAAAGAGAAATAACGAAAGAAAACTTAACTGAATATAAGAGAAACAGTGAGACGTGGGGGGGGGGGGGAGTGAACTGCTCTGTCAAGGCAGGAGGGAAAATCTGAGGCTGCCTCCCACAATTCTTCACTCCTGCCTCAGTCACGTGCAGAGGAACTACACAATATCATTTTAAGAAGCTAGATTTATGGATGGAAAGTTCCCACTTCAATCCAAATTATATTTCCTTATGACAGGGCTTCATTGACATGCCTGACAGCTGTTGGGTACTAGTATCTGTTATTTTGGGCCTGAGGTGAGAAGGGTGTTGGAGCAGGACCATTCATCCTTGCCAAAAAAGACTGACTATCTATCTATCTATCTATCTATCTATCTATCTATCTATCTATCTATCTATCGTCTGTCTGTCTTTCTTATCTATCTATCTAGAAAATCCAAATCCCCTAAAGTATATTTTCAGATTATCAGGTCTCTGATCAGTTGGAAATTATCATCTGAAGGAGAGGGGAAATTGGCAAGCCCCATGATAACTAAAACCTCTGCTATCAAAACACTTCAGCTGCCCGTTACCAAACTTTATCCCTATCTTCCTCTCTAGGTTGCCTCTAGAGGGGGATGGTGATGTTCCCTATGCATTGAGCTATCACAAATTAGCAAAGCTATACTGGAATGCTTTCCACTCTGTATCCAGGTCCAAGTTAGGGAGGAAGGCTGGGGCTCTCTTGTCATTCTTGGTGGAGGGCAATGAAGCATGTACCAAGGAGAGGGTGATGAGTGGAGAAGTGGATCCCTGGCTGTGCATGCTGTTTTGAGTATATTGGTTTCAAAGCCATTGCTTTGCTTATTTGTTTGAAAGGTTATACTTCTCTACGGTATCATTGGAGGGCTGCAGAGTTGTTGTTTTTTTGGTGGTGGTGGTTTATTTTTAAATAAGCCCAAATCATATTGGGACAAATAGCTATATTGCCTGTTAAGAAATGAACAATTCAGCTAGCTAACAGGTTTTTTTGTTTGCTGTTAAAGCTAACCACAGTTGGCATGAAAGTGAAATTAACATATGTCCGTTAACATTTTTTTTTTTCCATTTTTTAATTTGGTGAAGCCTTTGGATATATTTCAGTGTAATAAGCTATTATTTTCTTTTAGATTTCAGAGAACTTCTACTTTGATTTAAACTCTGAACAAATGAAAGGGATGCTGCGTCCTCATGTTCCACCTGCTGCCATAACCACTCTGGCCCGGTCAGCCATTTTTTCTATTACATATCCCTCTCAGGATGTCTTTCTGGTAATAAAGGTAAGAAATATTTTTTCCCCTTTATGAATCTTTATCTCGGAAAAGTGTATTATCCCCTGGCACAAGTAAGCTAAAGTTTCTGTGCCCATATAACAATAAAATAAGAAAAAATATCACCTGGTTGCATTTTGCTAGTACTGTGTTTATTTTATCCTTCCTCAATAGGGAAAACTGAAAGGAAAACTACAAATCGTGTGAAAATCAAATTACAGAATGACCCTGCTTAGTGTTGCCATTTCCTTTTGCTGGCTGAATTTAGTCATTCTCAAATTGAAGAGTTCAATCTCCAGAAGTTTGGTTTTTGATACTAAGATATAGAGTCTGTTCAAAGACAATTCTTGCTTTGACCTTTCTTGCCCTAGACTTGTAACATTACTGAACTCTGAAAGCAGATAGGGCAATATAGAACAATGCCTTAGCCTGGGGGAGGCACTTAAGATGTTCACTATGCAATATAATTTTTGAAGAAGAAAAAAGCTTCCTAATGCCATGGGAAATATGTTAAGATTGAGATTCACGTTGCGTTTTCCCAAATTGCCGAAGCAAGAGGGAAGCCTCATTGACAGCAGCTTTAAGAGGAGATTCTGTTCTCAAATTTTGCACACGTCTCATTGCATACCTTCTGAAGCCAGAATCTGCATATATTCACAGTAGTTGATTTTTACAAGAAAAGAGAAAAAGATTAACACCATGCAATCTACCTCAAAGAGCTTGCACTTGCACATTAATGCTTGTAAACTCAATGAGATGAGCCTAGCTAGCAGTCATTTGTTGAAAATGGTGCTAAGTTTTTGGTCTGTGAGAAGGAAAAGGACATGAGCAAGATAAATAAGCCAGAAAAATAGCTTGTCATATGTCACAGGCCAGGTGCCGTCATATATTGTGCTCCTTTTTAGATCATTCCCCTGCCAGTTAGTTTGTGAAATGGCTGTTTGCAATGTAATCTGGGCCCAAATGAGATTTGGACAGTGTGAGAAGAATTATTTTATAGAAAATTTCCTGCTTCCAAAACCTAACCACACTAGCTATGACATCCTATGCAACCTTCCTCAACCCATTTCCCTGGTTCCTAGGGATAATGGGAATTGCAGTCCAGAACATCTGAAGGATACCAGGTTGAGGTTAGCTGATCTGCATACAGTGGTACCTTAGGTTATGAACTTAATTCGTTCCGGAGATCCGTTCTTAACCTGAAACCGTTCTTAACCTGAGGCGTGCTTTCACTAATGGGGCTTCCCACTGCCGCCGGCCTGCAATTTCTGTTCTCATCCTGGGGCAAAGTTCTCAACCTGAGGTACTACTTCTGGGTTAGCAGAGTTTGTAACCCGAAGCATTTGTAACCCGAGGCACCACTGTACTTAGCTGCCCAGCAAATGTTTGGAACTGTCAGCCTTGGCAGTGCCATTTGTGCTTTTGAAAGAGTGGGAGAAGGGACTTTGGTTCCAAGCCAACCTTAACCCCCACCCATCCCAACTGAGAAGATGTAGAACTTGGGCTGAATTTAGCACCTTCCACCTCCTCACAGATTATCAGTATTGTCCAAACTGATGGTGCTGACCATCTGTTTTGATGCTTTTTGGAGTCATAGAAACTTGCCTGTGTGCTAGGTGAAGACATCCAGTATTATAAATTGCTCATGCAGCAACCTTTTGCATAAGTATTTCCAGATCCAGCAAGAGGAGCACATGCAAAAACCTGTTTCCGTGGCCATATCATTGTATCAGATTAGGGTGAATGGTTGTATCAGATTAGGGTGAATGGTTAGTTGCTGGGAACAATCGTGTTTCCTAAATGTTGTCGTCCCCCCCCCTCCAGCTTGTTTGCTTGCTTCATCCACATAGGATATCTATGAGGGAGTGAACTTTTCTTGTTTATAGCAGAGCCTGGGTTTCCCCACCAGCAATGCGATAAGAAAACCTCTCTAAATGAATGCCATGTTATTAACCTCTCTCGGTGACATTTGAATTGAGCTGTGCAAAAGGATCTTTAGAAATATAAATGCCAAAAGATAAGAAACAATCTGGGTAAAACTGTCCATCATAAACTCTCTGCCTTGCTTCAAGGCTTGATTCTTTCTCTAAGAGAGAGACAGCTAAATAAAACATTTATGGAGAATGTACAGCTCCCCTACATGTTTTTTTCCAAAATTCTCCTTGAAGAAAGTAATAATACTTTCAGAAAGTCTTGCTTACCTGTGTCTCCTTTTTAAATTTCCACATATATTTAATAGTAAATTAGTTAGAGCTATATGTAGCCACAGTGGCAGCATCCACACAGAAGATATAGGTGGAGGTATCAGCAGGCTTTGGGGAAATATCAAGGTTTGCAGAAGTACAAAAACGGGGGGGGGGGTTTGGACCAATGAGAATTGAGCATGCTCAGTGGATGCGGAGTGCTGGCCAACTGCTCGGTGGGGAGAATGGAATGGAGTGGCAGGAAACCCGAACAGGAAGACTCCACACTGCATTTTTCTTCTTCTTCTTCCCTTGTCTGGTCTCACTGGTAATTAGATGTTCCAGAGCATGGCACATCCAACAACAATGCCTTGGTTTGGCTCTCAACCAATCAAAGCCCCAAAGCCAAAACTTTAGGTAGAGGCTCCTCTGTGACTTTTGCAGGGGCATTGACTATGCAATTGAAATTGCTTGCACATACATAGCTGAAGCCTCTCTTTACCTTTTATAGTTGCAGTTTATATCGCTAGTTCAAAAGAGGAAGGGCAGTCTACCTGATTGGGTGGGTGTCTGGGTGGATAGCTTAAACTGTGCTGGCTAGTCAGTTCATTGTGTATATGTGTGGTGTACGTATCTCCAACATCATGCTTGCCTCTTTCTTTCCTTCTTCAATCCCATCCCACTTCCCATCCCCACAGCTGGAAAAGGTACTACAACAGGGAGATATTGGAGAGTGTGCAGAGCCATATATGATTTTAAAAGAAGCAGATGCGGCAAAGGTAAGCAGTTTTCAATAGGTTTGGACCTAAATGCAGGTGGTGTCTTTTTTTAAATAGTTCTGTAGCCCTTAAAACATTTGCAAGTTTCTCATATTTTTAAAAAATCATACATTATTGAAACAGTACTTCCTTCTATTGAAAACCCAGCATTTATTTATAGCAGAGGCAGTATGAAAAAATTCAGAAATGTTTCAAGTCTGTAAGTTTTGGGATTTTACCTCTGCAGAACAAGGAAAAGCTAGAAAAACTGAAAAGTCAATCAGAACAATTTTGCCAAAGGCTTGGCAGATATCGCATGCCTTTTGCATGGACGGCCATTCATTTAATGAACATAGTCAGCAGTGCTGGAAGTTTGGAGAGGGACTCTACAGAAGTGGAAATTGCTGCAGGAGGTAGGTATCTGGATAATTACAAAGTGATTCTTAATGTTAACACAAACTATCATGTCATTTATGCTTTGGAAACAGCGTGCTTAAAATGGCTACTTCTATTTTGAAGAAAAACCAGCTGCAGGGCCTTTATCCAGAACATCTTTCTGTTTTGGGCTGGGGCTTTCTAGCAGCTTTTCCTTTGAAATAAAAGTGGCCCGTTCCAGGGGGTGGTACAGTTCTATAGAAGATGGTAGTATGTGTGCCATTCCTAACTTTTTAGTCTTCTCTAATTGAATGTCAGGGGCTAATGTTCTCTGCTGCTTTCAGCGCCTCTCCTTCCTTGTCCCATTCTTCTGCCATGCTGCTCTATGTATCTTCTACAGCCTTCTCTTATTTATCCATCATGCTTTCTTGCTATCTCTTTTAAAGTTTTGTTTAAAGCTGCTGCTTCAGTAAAAGCTTTTCCTGGATTGCCATTCGCCTCCCCTATTTTGCCCCATCTTTGTGGCACCTTGAATTTCACTCAGGCCTTGGAGAAAGGATGCCACATTTTCGATGGATCACTACTCTGATCCAACAAAATAGTTACCGTATTTTTTGCTCTATAAGACTCACTTTTTCCCTCCTAAAAAGTAAGGGGAAATGTGTGTGCGTCTTATGGAGAAAATGCAGGCTGCACAGCTATCCCAGAAGCCAGAACAGCAAGAAGGATCGCTACTTTCACTGCGCAGCCATCCCTCTTGCTGTTCTGGCTTCTGAGATTCAGAATGTTTATTTTTCTTGTTTTCCTCCTCCAAAAACTAGGTGCGTCTTGTGGTCTGTTGCGTCTTATAGAGCGAAAAATACAGTACTTTGGTTTTGTGGTTTTTTTAACGCCTCAGGGTTTGTATTTGGGCCTGGTGCACAATATGTGTTTATCAGCTTGCTTTGCCTATTTTTTCCCTTGCCCAAGCCTCGGTAATGGGGTGAAAGGAAAAAGGACAAGCCTGTAATAACAAATAGGTTTATCTTTCAAGGATTTTCCTTGTAAACCATCTGTTATGCTCTCTAGAACTAAGTCTGAGAGAGTGTTTCAGGCTGATGAGCATTTTCCAAAGGAGTGGATTAATCGTTGTGAGCCGCTCAGCTCATCTGAAACCACTGTTCAGCATCTTCCTCATCCCCTCCACCCTCCCAAAACTGCCAACTTCATCATTTTTTGCAGTAGGAGAAAAACATAATTCTCCACATGATAAAGACTTTCATAATAGGCACAAGGCACTGGGGTATGGTTGATGTGAGAGGAGCAGAGGTATTCAGCTGTGCTTCATTGTTTCCTAATGCCTCAGGAGTGCGATTGTCTTAGCATTAACCACCCATTCCGTCTTTCTTTTCTCATGATTTCAAGCAACTGCCATTCTCTTCACATGCTGGCTCCTAAAACAAATGTAGTTATTTGACTTTATTTTGGCTCTGGTTTTTCCCTGCTTTCTTTCTTAAAGAACGCAAAGGGTCGTGGTCAGAGAGGAGGAATTCTAGCATTGTCGGCAGGCGTTCCTTGGAAAGGACGACGAGTGGGGATGAGGCCTGCAACCTGACTAACTTTAGACCAGCCACCCTCACGGTGACAAACTTCTTTAAACAGGTATTACATGATTCATTTTCACGGTAACATTACATCACTGTCTTCACACTTTAGGAATTGGCACGGGAGTTTTTAGCCCTAGACCAGTGGTTCCCAAACTTTTCCCTTTGTGAACCACTTGAAAATTGCTGATGGTTGTGGTTTTTTTTTCTTGGTTGTAGAAGTTGTAATGCTCTGTGCTAGATGCAGTATGCTTTTAAATTGCAATTTTATTGCATCTCACATTGTATTACAATTCAGCTATTTTAAAGCAACACGTTTAGTAACACTGAGCTTTCAGAATGGGCAAGCTAAAAATCCAAAATAAATAAGAAGTTTATGACCAGTGAATCATTTAGTCGGGTTCTTGGGTTGGTGCAAAGCAGTGTTTGAAACTCCCATTGTTCTAGGTGCGTTTTGCAACAGGGAATTTCATTAGTGCGAGCAGTTTCTGATCTCTGGGTGCAGTACTGTGCCTAAGATTTCAGATTTAAACTGCAGAGTGGAAGGAAAGAAGGACATTTTTTCTGCCTCCCCACTTCTAACTACTCTCTGAAGACTGAAGAAGAAACCCTCTTAAGAATATTAGGGGAGTGAGCAGGGGAAGGACTAGACCATGTGAAAAATGAACATAATATTTTAGCTGCAGTTCATTCATTTTCAGCTTTGTATTTTTGTTATAAAAAAAGCACCTAGACATTCTGTTGTTGCACCCAGAACCTAGGTTTAAGGTGCCCTTTAGCTCCTAGCTTTCATAACTCAGTTTCTAACACTGGTGCAACCAGTGTTACAGATAAATTCAAACCACATGTTACAGGTAAATTACATTTACAGGTAAATTCGAACCACATGTTATGGGCAACAAGTAAAGGGTATCGGAAGATGATATGCCAGCTCACTTCTCAAAAATTCAGGACATTTTAGGTAGGCTCTGCATAGATTATGCAAAATTGGTGCTTCTTTATGTCAACACCACAATACCAGCAAAAGTGGTCAGCACCTTGGTCTACTGATCTGAAAAAACCCAGATTAATACTCCCACTACACCTTGGGTTTTGCAAGGAGGCAGATTAAGAGATTTATAAAACAAGGACTTGGAGATTCTGGGTCAGGTCAGGATTCCCATAAGCAGCATGCTAGGATTAAGAAAGATAAATCTAGAATATTTGTGTGTGTTTCTAGTTGAAAGTTCAGGTGCAGTTTTCAAGACTGTTTCTATATTAACTGAGAATACTGTATTTTAAAACCAAGGTTATGTTGGCAACTGTTAACTAAAGTATATATCAACCAAGGTTTTGATTTTTCTTCTTTTACTTAACTAGCACTCTCGCTAGCTGCTGAAGTAACTACATTTGACCTAAATTCTATATTCTCAGCATTATATTCTAATTCCCACCATCCCTAAACAGTGCATTATACTGGAAATCCGATTTAATAATGTGCACTGCCAAATAGGTTGCAGGGAATGAAATTGTTCACACTGTGGGCAATTTTCCCGTTACCAGCAAATAGCAAACTAATTAGCAACTTGACTAGCATAAGCTGCAGTGGTTCAGGGCAGTGTGACACAAGCGCATTTCTGATGAGAAGGGTAGAGTAGATATTTCTGCCCAGCAACCTAGGAACCACAGCCCTTCATTATTATCACTTAAGTTTGCCACTTTGCGCCGGTCTCTATAAAACAGATTGGATGCAGATTGGATGCACTGGTCTCTAGAAAACAGATTTCATGCATAGAAAGGGCTCCACGGCCCAGGCATGAGTTCGTCTTGGTCCTTGGCCCTACCATAACATTAATGTGTTAGGTGTGGATGTCTGCAAGGGAAGCCCAGTTGCGCATGGCCACAGCTTGCATAGAGGTCTACCCATGAAAGCTGTTGCCTACAGACATCAACAATTAACATAGGATGGGGCCAGGGGAAGCTGCACAACCTTGAGGTGGACTTTAGTAGCATAAATCCTTTCTATATGTAGAACACATAGGAAGCTGCCTTCATACTAGTGGTCCATCTACCTCCATATGGTCTACACTGGCAGCTGCTCTCCAAAGGGCATTACCAGGCTTACCTGGAGATATTGGGGCTTGAAACTGGGACCTACTGCATGCAAAGCAGAGAGCTGTGGCCCTTCCCCTATGATTCACGTGCAAAGGGGGTACGAAATGCCTGTAGCAAAACTGTTGATGTTCTTACCTTCAATCAAGATGGATATCATACTGCAGCTTTTAAGGCCACTTACTCCAGTGCAGTCTCAGTGAACACCCAGTGAAATCTTTCTGTAATGTGGTCTGACGATTGCAATGTAAAGGAAGAAATACTGCAGTTTAGTTTTGCTGCTAGAGACTCTGCAGTGCATTTGTAGGCTCTGGTTCTGATATTCTTCCTGGTCATATAGGAGTATAACTACTAAGTCAAAGGAAGTTGCTCTGATCAGTTGAACAGAGAAGTCAGAGCTATATGCCTTGCTTAACTTATAAAATGAGAATAAAATGAGCATTAGTGGTTCCCTCCATCCTGAAATCATTATGGCCTTTTTTATATATTGGAGGCTTACTGTAATTACTCCTGATTGCAATTAAAAAGAGAATCTCATCTAGCTATGAATATGTTATAATTTAAAACAGAGAAGAGCTATTTAAACAATTCATCACAAACATAACACTTTAGTGGTTATTTGATTATAAAGACAGTTCTTTGAAACATTGCAATATAATGAAAGGCAATAAATAATGCAAAAGGAAAGGTTTTTTCTACCTAAGAACACAGTTGAAAGTTACTGCATGCTTTTATTTTTAATTAACAATAGGAAGGTGACCGCCTGAGCGATGAAGACCTGTATAAGTTTCTTGCGGATATGAGAAGGCCATCTTCTGTTCTACGGAGGTTGAGGCCTATCACAGGTATTTTGGTGATCTTTCTGAGAAGGCTGAGGCCTTTTTTAGTTTAGTAGCCACTAAACTACGGCTTCAATTTTGTTTCTGTATCTGTTTAAGTATTTTGTTTTTCAGTAACAGTACTGTATGTGGGTCCAGTAAACCATTTTATAACACATGAGTAGCTTCCATGAGATTCAAACATTGGACAGAGAGCTAATTCCTTATTTTTCCATAGCTGTTATGTTTCCAAGGGGTTGCTCAAGAGCAAGCAGGCAAATATCTCCCTACTTGGCTGTGAATCCATGGCTTTGCTGCCAAAATAAACTTTATCTGTTCGGAGTGCCACTCTCCCGTGGCTAACTCAATTGCTGGCAGAATCCGTAAGTGCGCGGTTCCTAAACATTCCCCAGCAAAGCAGCTTCTTGACGCCCAGTCTGCACCTCCCCTCTCTGCGCGAATGCTTTCTGCGCAAAGAGGGTGTGGGCAGCGGAGGACTCCTTTCCTCCCTGCTTCTCCCAGGCAAGGAGTCCTGGGACTGCCTTGCCACTTCCGACTCCTGCACCTCCTCTCCACTGGAGGCATGTTTACTCTCCTCCGTTGAAGAGGAGCTACTTCCCACGATCCCTGGAGGCCGATCCCTGGAGGCTCTCTATAATCCATTTGGCTTTTGCTCTCTCCCTCCTGAACTGATGGCAGTTCCCTGACAATAGCTAATCAGTGCTGAACTAGAAAAGTAATATTACAAATTAATCTCGTTTTCCCCCACTATTCCTCTGAAACTGTTGTTTATGTGGCTGGCTCCCTTGTTTTTTTGTTTGTTTTTTTATCTGAACGACTCAGATTTCGGCCCCCAGGAGGAACAAAGTCTGAGAGGCCTTATGAGTCATTCTTGATAGCAGCAGTTATTTTTCCAACAGTGCCTTAAGCAAGTAAAACCCCTTCTGGGGATTGACAATCCTAACCTTCCAGTATATTGTTTGCTATCATGCCAAATTCCTTCTTTTGGAAAAGAATTGTGTGAATATTTACTTTCTTGCCTTTTGACTATTAAACTCAAATAGGTATTACAAGTAAAGTCCCCAAACTGATCAGATCTTACTAACCTTTTGACACAAGGCTGGGTGTTGATCTTGGAAAGTTATTTCTGCTCATCTTCCTGACTTAGCACCTGGCTGTGGCAGGCTGCTAGATAGACCAGTGATCAGACAGGCTGCTAATGGACCGGTGATCAGACTCGTCATAAGGCAGCTACCTGTTTTCCTGTTAAAACATACACGAGCAAGTGGTCTTTCAGAAAGAGCGAAACTTACTTTTTTAATGCAGAACAAGAAAATATTTAAAGGCACGCTTTTAAAATAAATAAAAAGAAAGAAGAGTGTTAACATTATTTTCTTGTTTTCCAAAGCAGTAGCTCTACTTTGTAACTAGAAGTTGCATATTTTTAAAGTGATTAAGCAGCAACATTGTTATGTTAAGACTACACACACACAAACGATAACACTATATTATCCCAACACTGTCACTTTATCATGATGCCTGCCTACCTATGCAAAGCAACATTAGAACTTGGTGGCTAAAAGGAAAAAACGACCATATTTTGTAAAGTTTTCCTGATTCACCACCTGGTGATGATTGTTACTCATCATTGGCAGCCGGGCAAATGGTTGCTTACCAGATTGGTTATACTGCTAATTTTTCTTCATAGCTCAATTGAAGATAGACATTTCTCCAGCCCCAGAAAACCCACATTACTGTCTAACGCCAGAGTTGCTGCAAGTCAAACTTTACCCTGATAGCAGAGTACGACCAACAAGAGAGATCCTGGAGTTTCCTGCAAGGGATGTTTATATTCCAAATACAACATACAGGTAAGAGTGGAATTTAGATTTTAATTAGTTCACACACTGCATGGTACTCTCATCCAGATGTAGTGATTGAGGCAGATCACACAGAGATTGATGAGTCTGTTCAGGATAATCACACTTTCAGTAACCAGGTAATTGCTCAGAGAACAAAGAGTCTTCAGGGGAAGCTTTTTAATTTCTCATTTAGTAAATCCACAATAGCCTGTATCCTCTGGATTTTGTTTTCATATTTCTGGAAGCTGATTAGAGTCACCATTTCTTAGTTTAGTGCATATTCAGAGGATTACATGAGATATACTAGTTGGTTGTTATCCTGTTGTTCATACAATCTGGTAAAAAATGAAATAAATGTAGATGCCCTAAGTCTTTCAATTCCTATTGCTAGGAATGTTCTCCTAGTGTTGTATTCATCTTTGCTTTGTTTAATTCTAAATTTTATCTGTCATGTTCTCATAATTGCTGTTTAGTATTTTATATTTTAGCAATTCATCCAGATTCCTAATTTATCTGATGGTGGCTACAATCTTATGCTTTTATCTGGAAATAAGCCCTGTTGAATCTATAAGGACACAGGTTTGTACCTAGTGCACAGCTAAGTAATTGTCTCATCAGCATAAGGATTTACACTTGTCTCTCCTTCTCCCCCCATGTGTGCCGCCACCACTCTCCCTAAATCTGCCCCAGAAGGTTGGAGAAAGCCCCAAAACAGTTTGAGGGGCCATGCAGGGGGGGAAAGAAAGGGGAGGACAGTCCCATTACACAAGTGGAATTACTTACACTCATTGGAGGTTACTTAATGCTGCATTGAATACATACCTTAGCAGCCATATATATGTGCATAGGATTGCATTATAGAAGAGTCCATAAATAGATCCTGAGAGTCCCTTTCAGGTGTCCGCCCTTGCAGTGGTGGAATAAATGTTGGATTGTTTGGCATAAGACTACTGCATTCCACTTGATAGTTTATATGAAAATATGGACATCAAACTCTTTCCTTCAAGTAGTATCTATAATGCTGTGTAATATGGACATTTCCTTCCCAATATATTAGCTCTCTAGACAAGTATCTGATTCCATCTTGGATAGCGCTTCTTTCCTTTCACAGTTGCTCCCCACCGAACTTTCAGAATCGATACACTCCGCAATTATCTGACTCCTATCTTGGAAGTCCTTCTGTCTTCTCTTTAGCTAATCTAGTGCTAGGGTAGTCTGAAGCAACTTTTTTCATTTGGGGAACTGCTTGTAATAAGAAAACTGAGGCCTGATTCACATTTAACCACTTGTACATTTAGTCACTTGCACATAGGAGATGTCTCCATGGTCTTGTCTGGTCTGATGCCATTTGCAAGAATACCTGGATGGAGGTATATCATAAGAGCAGGGTAAAGCACATGGTTTCATGGCATGCCATCATCCATTTTGGTTATTGATGCTATAAAAATCAAGACTGAACTTCAGTTTGTTAGGCACTGTGAAGTTACACAATCTAAATTGTCTCATTACATTGGGATGATGTCCTTTTGTAACCAAGGTTATTAAGCCACTCCAGAGCTGACGTGCTTCCAAAAGCTTTGCTGCATAATTTACAGCAGGGATGGGGAAGCCCTCTAGATGTGGTTGAATTTCAGCTTCCATTAATAATAAAAATAAATAATTCTATACCACCCTTCATCCAAAGATCACAGGGTGGTTTACAATATAAGAACCAATATAAATACATAACATTATTCCTGACTGTTGGTCATGCTGACTGGCCCAATGGAAATTGGGAGTCTAACAATACTGGAAGTTGGAATCGAAGAGGTTCTCCAAATCTGTTTTACTGCAGCACAATACTCTAGGCCAAAAAACAAGCAAGCAACAACCCTCAACAGCTTAACTGAGCTGAAAAGTGATTTCTCCCAAATTTGGTTTTATGTGGAGAGTCTTAATTTTTTTTAATAGATGAAGGCTGGAAAGAGTTATATTTCTGAAAACTGTATTTAGCCATCACGTATGAATAACTGAAAATTCTTTTATCGCAGAAACAGCTTTCTCTAAAACCTGACTGTTCTTCTGGGAACAGGCCAAATTTCTTGTTTCTCAAGGAGAAATTTAATTAACTTCAATGCCAAATCAGGAAGAGAATTTGGAAGGCAATTCCATGTCTCTTTTCAACTAAGTATATTTTTAGGGATTAGGGCAGAGGGATAATAATTGTGGTCAGCCAACCATCAGGGAGTGTGCAATAAATCAAGGCAGGTAAAAGTCTTCCCAAGGACACAGTGCTACCAAATAATATATGTATAATAGTCATGTAATCTTTACAGAGGGCCTTGTTATATAACTGGGATGAAAGATACTTTGCTTTTTCTTGGAGAGGTGGCGGGCCACTGAAGAGGGAAATCTATTTCTAAAAGTGATGGATCTGGATCCTTATTTACATTATATTACTAAAAAGTGAAAAATTCCTTATTATTAGAAATGGGTCATGAGTTTGCTAATGTAAATGATATCAGATTTGTTTATTCAGCAAATGTCTTTGAGCCAAGCAGAGGATCAGCGTAAAGATTTTCAAAGCTTTGAGGCCTGCAGCAGATCTAATATGAATTTGCAATATGACACTTCATTTAAGGTACTCCACAGCAGCTGTGAGAGATACTTTACTGTGTCTTCAGCAATGAAATTCAAAGGGTTAAATACTAGATTTCAAAAGAAGAAGAAGAAACAGACACAGCTACATGCCATGCATTAAGTGTAACATGTAAAAGAGAAACCAAACTTGACAGAAGTCCTCCCAACTACATGGTAGGAGGAAAGGGGAGAACACAACCCTAATACTTCGCTTGAGCTCATTTATTCTTGTCCACATGGCTTAGCTTGATGTGCAAGTGGTGTCATTTCCTTTCCCTTCTCTCAGCAGAGGCTAGTGCAAGGAATTGTGGGAGGCTACAGTCACCACAGTGGTGTCCTAAATTCTGGAGGGGTGAATGGCAGACATTATTCTATAGAGAAGAAGCTAAGGGGGTGCACTTTTCTATGTCACTAGGGTAGAAGCAGCTACTAGGCAGGAATCAAATTTTACACTCCACAGAATGGAGCAGATTTATTTTGTGCCATCCAGTTCAGTGGAATCTCTTATATAGGTAGAGGTGTGTATCAGCTATAGTAGGTCACAGGTGTTGTGTAGTAAAAAGCATGTCTGTTCTCGCTCATACAAACGACTTCAGCCTTCATTCAAAGACACAGGCCTTGCTCCCCCTAAGCTGTGAACTGCATTGCACCCTGTTTATTTCATTCCATAGAGATCCATGAAAGCTGTTGATTTGAACAGAGAACAGTGACATTTTCCTCTAAAGTGCAAAGCCTTCCCCCATGCCTATGGTGACATTGAGATCCATGGTAGTAGGTTATGATCCCCTAAATGTTTCCTGAAAGCAGTAGCTTCTTTTCTGCCATCAAAATGAAGTGGCTGAATTCTCTTCTATGGTGATACAGGCTGGGCCAGGCTACGAAAACCAGGTGGGCTGGTGAGCTGCTGTCCTGTGCATCATATTTCCTTTCTGCCCCAAGATTTCTCCTTGCCATGCTTCTTCCCTGCAATGTTGGCTTCTCCTGACTCCCTTGTAGTACAAGTTCTGCTGCTGAGAGAAAGGAGCAAAGGTAGAGAAGCTCAAGCCCTACCTGGGGCAAGCTTTTCCCTTCCCTTCTTCCTTCCCATTGGTATGGTAAACGTCTTCAGATATAGCTATCCTTAGGAAAGCTAAGGAAAGCTTGCTAGCCGTGGGTTTCTAGAACCAGCAACAATCCTAAAAAACTGGCTGCATTTGTCCGTTTCCATTACTCAGCCCATCGTTTGACCATACTGTGTTTTTGTATATGGTGGCCACAGAAACAAAATATAGCATTAAGGTACAATGGAATTCTTTCGCCTGAGTACTGAAAAGTGCCTTCACTTGGCTCTGACAAAGGTATAATGTGCTTTATTAGGTAGCCTCCAAATGGTGATGCTCAGTCAAAATTTTCAAAATCTGTAGAATGTATCATCAGTTTGGTTGATTTGATAAAATAGGGCCTTCCTTTCTGAGGCTTCCAATAGAGCACTCTCTTTTTCCTTTCCAGTTTTCCTCTTGAATTTGATTTGATATATTTTCCATTCAAGTTTGTTTCTTCACATGCCGTATGCCACCAGCCACCTGAAGATGAAATTATAAGCACCATTTAATTTATAGCAACAACACTGTAGTACAATCATATGGACTAAGGGTGTGGTTCATAGACCCCCTTTAGGCACCAGAAGGGGCTTCCATGTGTGGAGGAGGATTTCTCACATTTCTTCTCATGCCGTGTTTGATGTCACTTCTCAAAATCCTTGGTAGCATCAACAGTAGCTAGCTGCCTGGTATTAGGAGTTGCTTATCGGGAGGAAGGGAACTTGGAAGAACTGTACCTCTATGAAGCTTGTCGTACCATCCTCCAGATTGGGTCACAAATCCTCAATGTCCACCACCCCTCTCTCTAGGAACATAGGAAGCTGCCCTATGCTGAGTTGTCTACATTGGCATTGCCTCTCCAGTGTTTCAGTAGGAGATATTCTCAGCTCTACCTGGAGATGCCAGGGATTGAACCTGGTATCTTCTGCATACAATGGCCCCTGCCCCCACCTCCCTTTTTTAAAAAAGAAGTCATTCTATTTTAACTTAATTACCCAGTGTCAGATTTAAAAACCCCCACAGCACTCCTATCTATCTCAAACACTTATATTCTCTGTAAAACTGACACTCAGAAGTGAACTTTATACAGTTTCATAGTTATCTACATTTATTAGAGGAAGTAAAATAAATAGGATTGAACTGCAAATGAATTAAAATAACTTACTGATTCATGCTGCAAATTTGAATTTTCCACATTGGAGGGGGCAGAAAAGGGTATTTCAGAATAACATTTTTGCCCGGTTTATGGAAAAAGTGCATAGAATACCAGCACTTCTTGGGGATTTACTTAGAGGTGCTCTACAGGAAATCATGTCACTAGTTTGTTATTCCTGTGTGCTACGCGCTCTCTTTTTAGATCTTTGCCAGATCACTTCACTTTTTAGTTCTATTTCTGTTTCCTAAAATTCTGCCTGATGTTCAGTTAGGGACTAGAAATATATGGGAGAGAAACTCTAGAGCAAGGATGGGGCAACCTGTGCCACTGCAGATGTTGTTGGTCTCCAACACCCAGCATCCCAAGCCAGCATGGCCATTAGAGAGGATGGGAGTTACACCAACATCTGGAGGGCCACAGCTTATCCATCCTTGCTCTAGAGGGTGATTCACATGTTCAGAGATTGATGAGATGTAGCCTTCCAAGATAGTACAGAATGCATGTGGAAAATTACACAACTGGATACTCCTCCATATTAAATAGACATTTATAAAATACCATATTGGAGCAAAAAAGTTATAGTGTCTATGACATGCTAGCTTTCTGAGTGCAGATAAGTTTGTTTCTAAACATGATTGATCAATCAGATGTGCAGTCCCTCACCCAACATACCCAGTTGTTCTTCAGAATTTGGTTCTGGTTCCTAATGCTTCATTTTTCAGAACAGGGAATATATAAGTTTTGTAGACAAAGTTTCAGCTATATGTCAGGGAACTGCCATCGGAAGAACAGGTGGTAGAAAGGCTCCAGGAGAATAGGAGAGACTCTGCAGCAGAAGAGGGAACCAGTAGGGGGAGAGCAGGAGCTCAAAGGGAAAGGGAGTCGGAGGGGAGGCTCTGGGATACTTCCAGTGAGAACAGTGAGGAGGTAACAAGACCCCCTTTAGGAACCCCCACCCCTCGCCGGAAGCTGTCACGCAGAGAGTCCAGGAGGTGCATGTCCGTCAAACAGCTTTTATGTTGGAGTAAGTTCCGTAGACGCCCACTGTCGGATTCTACCAGCGACTGACGGAGTCATGCTTTGGGGGCTCCGTTAGAGACTCAGGTTGGCTGACCAGCCAAAACCTGGAGGGATCAAGCTTTACGCACAAGCAGCTCATTATCCCATCACACTATATCTTCCACAATGTATTTCTCTCCCCCCCCCCCCCGTTTATGAGAAAAACTAAAGCAGCAGCTTGTACAAAAAAGACTACCTGAATTGTTTTCTGGACAGTTGACTTTTCTTTCAGTGTTGCTGTTGTGATCTTTTGTAGAGAACTTCACTTCTTTCTGTTCAGGCAGAACATTAGGGATATTCCCAGTAATCCTGGAGAGAAGAGCAGTGTAGTCTGTTTCTGAACCTCCCATTGTGAATGTGTATTCAATATAACGTTGGTTAGCTCTTGAGTCTTCCAGCTCAATACGCAGGATGTGGTCTCCTTGGTTTACAATGGAATAGATCTTTTGTAGGCCCAGCCAAAATTCTCCTGAAAATACAAGTTGCACAGACCGAACTATTAGGGTAGGCTGATGGCAAGACATAAGCAAGTTAGAGTTACTAATTCAGTTAATTAAGCAGACAACCTGAGTCTTGGGAACCCTTGAACTTTTCCGATAATCTCTCTTGGAGATATCTCTTTTTTGTTTACAACTTTTAGATTATGCACTAATGATCAATTAAAACAGGAAACTAAAACTAAATATGAACGGAATGGAACTTTGCAGCTTGCCAGAGTCGGCCAGGGATAATGCAAGGCATACTTAACAAAAGTGTGGGAATGAATCTCTCTGATAAGTGAGGCGAGTGGCATATATAAAATTTAATTGCAGTGGAAATGGAGTGTCAGCCATGAGAAAGGAATGCACTCTTAATAGGCATTTAGGTAGTGTCATTTACCACAGCACATTTAAATTGAACATTCTAAGTGAATTACATGGAGTGCAAAACTAAGCATGTTTTCTTAGAAGTAAGTGCACATTGGATTCTACTTTTTAAAAATAGTTGTATTTTCTTCTACCTTTTTTCCGGAATAACTACATTAAGGCATTTTTTCACTAAAGTTGGGCCAATGGAGTCATTCCAAGTTGGCAAAGGTAAATGAGAGGACATTTGAGCAAGAAATAGCGGAAAAGATAAAATGTACCTTTTTAAAACAAACATGTTGTCAGGTCTGCCTCTAGATCCCAGCTATTTATGTTTCAGATTTCACCACCAGGCAAACTTTATACAATGTAATGATGTAATGATGAAATTTCAGTTTCAACTTTGATTTTGCTGCTGTGGGAAAGTATTATCAACTTTCTCCCCAAGTCAGCGTTTCTTAAAGCTCTGATTTCAAAAGTTTTGAAAACTTCACCTTATGAACACTTTTTTTTAAAAGGAAGATTCACTCTTGAACCACAGCTTGGCTTCCTGTGTCATGTGAACCAGGTGCTTGAACTTTATGTACGGGGCAGTATTTTTTAATGAAGACCATTATTGTAAAAAAAAATAATGCAAAATATCATATTGAGAACAATATTGTTGTGG
Organism: Podarcis gaigeae; assembly: GCF_964106915.1. Classification (NCBI taxonomy): domain Eukaryota; kingdom Metazoa; phylum Chordata; class Lepidosauria; order Squamata; family Lacertidae; genus Podarcis; species Podarcis gaigeae. Next base: position 60,777,618 of record NC_139682.1, on the reverse strand, counting down.
GGACTTTCATACACCATAGACAATCCAATCTCATGTCATAAATGGAGCTACCATAGTTTCCAATTAATATAAGAAGGACTGAAAATTCCCATAACAAGCTATGGGAATGCCAAAACAATTTGTAGCTATTAGGAGGAAATGAAATTGCACAGAGATTGTTTGTGTCTTCAATGCAAATTATATAACACAGGTCCCAGCTGGGAGGAAATGGGGAGATGGCACTTAACAACTTTTTGAGCTAATCTACATGTGCAGTTTTTCCTTAAGAAGACCTTGTGATCGTTCAGACATTTTTGCAGTGTCGCACATGCTAAATTTATTTGGATTTCCCCTACCTCTCTTTGGAACAAACTGTCCATGAGTTCAAGTGAACTGCAAACCATCAAACTCATGGTGGGCCACATTTTGTGGAAATATTTTCTATGTAATGAATTTTAGGGCAGGGATGGGAAACCCCTGATCCTCCAGATGTTGCTGGATGATGTGTGGGACTGATGGGAGTTGGAATCCAGTAGCATTTGGTCGGAATCCAATAGCACTCTGGTTTAAGAAGAGAGTCTTTGATGTTAGACATGTCTGCTCAACATAGCAAATAACAGCTAGAAAACCCCATAATTTACTGATAACAGCATTTCCTTCACATCTCTAACATCCTGAGTTCAATCCTCAGGAGTTTTTAGTTACAAGGATCTTGGATGGCAATAGTAGGAAATGGATCTTTGCCTGAGACCTTGGAGAGCCATTGCTGGATGGGCCAGTGATTTGACTCTGTATTATTCAACTTCATGTAAGTAATAGAAGAATAGATGTTTTGAGACATCTCTAGATGCTAGGGGTGGAATTGAAGACCATGCTATTACAACTGTTCTGTAAGCGCAAACGTATCTGCATTCCAGGCAGAATCTCCCCTCTCCTCTGCTTGCACACTGTTCTGGGACTTCTCCTGTCCCCCCCCAGGAGATTGAGGAGGAGGAGGCCCATTGCACCATGAGTTCTTTCACTGGCTTCCACTAGTGCACCAGATTAGGCTCCAGGTGTATAAAATTGACTTTGCAGTCTTGAAATTATGGTTTTGCAAGTAATGATAATGAAGCCAATTAAACTACTTATGGTCCAAAATATTTCAGGACTTCACTATGTGATTTCAGGATAATTGCTAATATATGTTGCTCTCTGTCCTGGTGGCCAAACAGGGTTGCCACTTCAATTCTTGCCCTCCTTTAGCACCTCTGTAGAAGCAGCTTGGAACATACCTTTAGCAAAGTGTGCTGGATGATGTGTCTGTTAGCCTGCACCTTGGTGTCCCAAGTGGATGATTAACCAGTGCAAATAAGGGTGGTTTCTTTCTGCCTGGTCCTCTGATGGGATGATTGGCTGGTTAAGTTTAGAAACCAGGATTTTGTTTCAGCGGAAACCCATTGAGCTTTATGTTGACCCAGTGCTATTCATTGTGTGATATGCATGAAAACTGCCTGTTGTATCAGTCACTACATGGCAACTTTTTTACTGTATAATATGAAGTTTAATTCTAATATGCTGTAAGGGTTCTTGAGTATTTTCTGGCCTCATTTGGTCCAATATTTTCCGCAAAAAACATTGAGATATAGAAATATCTTTTTGTCTGCATTGCTGTGTTTACAGATCTTTAGTACTTTAATACAGTATTTTAGACACCTAAAAAGTACCTCCTTCTCCTTCACTGTGCACCAATTCATACCAAAACAATGGGGGTGAAGAAAGCTAACCTGTTTAAAACACGCCCAAAATAGCAAATGTGAATCATCCCTTATTCTCCCAATAGGTATTTTTCACTTACTTTAATGTGTTGATGTTTGCATAAACAGTCAACTACTATTTTAGCACATAAAAATACTTATTTAGGGAAATGTAAGAGAATGTATTTACCATCCAGGTTGCCGAATCCATTCATATAGTTCTCCCAGGTTTGGTTGAAATCTAGTGATCCATCAGATCTGTTTTGAATAACTGTCCATGCACTTTCTGTGTATGAAAAAAGATAAATAAACTATAAATACTACCTGCTTTATTGCCCCCCCCCCCCAGTTTTGGACTGCAGCAAACATAGGCCCAGTTCATATTGTGTCCCCCATGAATGCTTTTTAATGCAGTTAAATATAGAAAAAAAGGTGTGCACATGCGCGCAAACACAATATTTTTAAAGTATTCATTGAATTTACTCCCATGGGAATTTTCATGCATGGGTGTGAAAGTTGTCCATGCCATTTGTCCACTGCTGGAAGAGGTTTAGTTGTGATGATTGTTTAGTTGTGGCATCCTCATCTGACCCAGTTGGAACATAAATAATTGATCCTACTGACTGCACCATTTTTTTATTTGGTAATCCTAGTTAACTATTGACCAACTATAGTTAAACTGATACTGAGCTAGATGGGCCAATAGTCTGACTCAATATAAGGTAACTTCCTATGTTTCACTAATGGAACACTTAACATCATTCAGGGCAGAAAATGAAGTCCATAATGATTTTTAGCAGGAGAATTAGATGGTCCCTGGTGTAGCTGGACTTACCTGCTTTGATTTCACAGTAGACATTAAAAGCCTCAGATCCTCTGGGCTTAATAGAATAAATGCCACTAGATCTTTCACCTCTGCTGTATATCCACATGCAATCAGTAGCATTTCCTAAGAACAACAAGATTTTAAAAGTTACAAATGCATGACTAAAGTTGTTCGGGGTGAGTTTAAGGCACACTGAAATGCACTCAGTATTGTGGCAGGGACTTGGGTGATGATATTGTATTAAAGAATGCTGTGAATCATTCCTTTGATTGTTATTATTTTTAATATGTCACATTATCACATCCAGTTGGTGAGTGCTGACAAAATGGTAAACAAAATGGCTGCTGAGAAACAAGAAGGAAGTATTGGCATGCTGGGGGAAAACTTGTGGCTTGCAGAAATAAGCTTTTAAAAATAAAACAAACCTAAATGGACAAATGCCATCAAAGCAGCCAAATGAGCATGTTCGTTAACAACAGAATGAACAGCGACAGTTGAAAAAATAATTGAGTGGGGAGGAGAAAGAGTAGAATGTCCTACTTGTAGGAAATGGATGACTGGAAGCTTGCATAGGAGCTTTCCTTTTTCGGAGGGAGGATACACTGCAACATGTTGTGGAAGGCCACACTTGATTTTCCAACAACAGTAATAAAGAGAATTTAACAGTGTGGCATTCAAAGATGTATACCCATAGAAAAATGTATACTAGAACAGTGTTCACAGATGACAGTGTACACAAGGATTACTTGTTTCCTTCTTCCACAGGGGCAGTTACCTTTGTAATCTTGAACTTTAGCTGTTGTATTAAGTTTAGTTTGCCTTGTTTCATTTTCTTCTCTCGAGGGGAATAAAGTCTGTGTGTTGTCTTGAAAACCAGGGCTGCTTAGCTGGGGGGCAGAGAATTATTATTAGTAGTAGTAGTAGTAGTCTGTTTTTTGTTAATAAAGTTCATCATTCATCTACTGATATTTTGGAGCTCAGGTATATTGAGATAACAAAATGGGGAGAAGTGGTTTACTGATGGTAGAGACCTCTTATCTTTACAAGAGAATTCCTGAGAATGAAGCATTCCCCCTCCCCAGTACCTTTCTACAGTCATGTGTGGGGCGTGCCCAATTTCTTTTACCACAAGAGTGGTAAAGATCGTTAGCTGAAGAAGGTGTTTTTGAAATTTTTCAAGTTGAAATACAACAAGGAAATGTTATTTTTCCATTCCAATCCTGGAGCTACATTGGGAATACACAGCGAAGACACATAGTGTCCACAAATTATCTTAGAGCATGATGGAAATGTATTGAAATTATTAAATCATCGTGTAAGATGCGTTATTCCCTGTCCACTTTGCTATTTATTCAGTAGTTTGTACTTTTTCCATTAGTTCTTTATTTCTCCCAATTTCTGCACTCTTTACCTCTTTCTCAGTTCCCAGCTGTCTCAAAAATCACCTAATGTCCCCGAAAACATTTGGAGGAGGACATTGGTAAAGCAGCAATGTTACCTTCTCTTCCAGGTCTTCTATTTGTTCTTGTTGTTTGCCAATTTGAACATGCTGCGCTTGAACTCTTTTGAGAAGGGATCTGAGGTGGTTGTCCTGCTGCTCGACGAAGTTCTGCATGGAGAACATAAACAGTGGCTTGGTTTCAAAGGACCATGAAATAGAAGGAGAAAATTTAATAGTGCAGGTCCATGAACTCTTGATCAAGCTCTGGCTGATGTATTTCAATGTGGAGTCAGTGTTTACAGCATGAGAAATATGCAGAGAACAGAGGATCCAGGCCAGGGATAGGGAATTTGTGGCCTTCCAGATTTTGGTGGACTACAACTTGCAGGAGGCTTTCTGCTAGGAGAAGGGCACCTTTCAGTGCAAGCCAATTTCACCAAAGGCTGTTGTCTTACCATGCTAAACAGAAGTAGAAGGTATATCCTCAATCTTATTTGGAGGGATGGTTTTGTATAGTCAAATCATGCAACAATCCTGTTTTGCTTCATAATCTATGGATCCTGTACTCTGCCCTAAAAAAGCAATGGATTAAGAGCTGGTTTCTTGGAACTGAAGCAAAGCTGCTGTCTGGTGACTGGGACTTGCTTTTATTATCTTTTTTGGCATCCCACCCCATCTCACCCCCTGGACTTGCTTTTATTATCTGTTTTGGCATCCCACCCCATCTCACCCCCTAAAAAAGCAGTCATTTAGCTGGAAAGGACCTTTGATATCCAAAGGGAAGTTTAAGGAATTCAGTCTTTGAGAATCCCAGTACAAATACACCTGATGCACCCTTCTTGTACTGGTGTGTACACCACTGCTGGCCATCATGGAGAAACTCTTAATTCATTCCTACCCTTTGAGTCCTGATTGTCTTCTATTTCCTTTCCCCTGGCTGGCTGGCTGAATTCATAAGCCACTTCCTTCTACTTCAGCAACAACTCATACAAACCTGACCATCTTGTACAAAGTTACTCAGTGAACTGTCATCAGAGAGGCCCTGCTCCATCTGCTCTTAGTAGTTTTGCCATATCTTGGAGACATCCTGCCCCAAAAATGTATGCTTTGTGCTTGTGCTTTTATTGTTTGGGCAGCAGCTGAACACCATTTCATTTTTCTAGGCTTTTTGCTTAGATTATTTCATGATCTTTTGCCGCTTTGCTGATGTTGCTTTTGGCACTTGGTTGATACATTATCAATTGCAGCTAAGTTACTCGTTGTGTTGATTGTGGAATTATTATTTTTAAAACAGCAGTCTGTTTTAAATTTTGTAAGGACAAGCTGTGAAAAGTACAAATATTTTAAAATAAATGAGCCTTTCCTATGTCATAGTCTTACGTTATGAAAGGGAAGCGGTTCCAGCCACCCAGGGTACTCTGATTATCCTCCTTTATGGACTGTCCAGAAAAAAAATTCTAGGTGCAAAAGCATATGGCTTACATGTTTAGAACACTGACCATCCCTGGCTTTTGTTAAAATAATTCATCTTCTTGTGGTTGCTTTTTGGTAAAGCACAGAGCATACGTGAGCCATTTTTTTGTTCTCTAGATATTCCGTGGATTAAATTAGGAACAAATTTACAGTAAAGAACCAGTTGTTACTTTCTTGATAACCACGTTCATTTCATTCCTCAAAATGCAGTGATGTGGCTTTCCTGGAAATGTTTGAAGTGGAAAACATTCCTGTGCATAAACAAGGGCAGTTTGCACTGGAAAATGTTTGCACTGTAAAGCCCAGCCAGATGGGTGGGGTATAAATAAGAAAATGATTATCATCATAGCAGGGGTATCCAACATGGTGCCTGCAGATATTGTTGGTCTCCTAACTGCCATCAGCCCCAGCAAGCATAGCCAGTAGTCAAGGTGATGTCTAGCAACATCTGGAGAGTACTGCTCTAAGGCATCAGAACATTTTCCTATACTGTACTGTACAATTTGTACCTGAACACAAATTGACCTGATTTGCAAAGGATGTTTTGGCTATTCCTTCCCCAAAGAGTGATCTAATTTAGCATCTTAATTTTTTAAAACGTTTTAGCATCTTAATTTTACTTATCACTGGAAACAAAGTGAAACTGTATGAAACAGCTGCTAGATAAAGTATATTTTACATCACTGATATTAGTGCAACAAGGTCATAATTTACTTTGGAGCTTTGGATTCCATCAGTAGCCTGGAAACCATTTCAGGTAACTTTGGCAATATTAAATCTATTCCATACCTGCTACTTACTTTAAGTGATGCAATTTCGTCAGGCTCCTGATTTTCAATCTGGGTCTGAAACAATTTGCTTATTTTTTCTTCCAGCTTCCCTACTTTATCCTGAAGTTGAATCTTCTCCTGTGAAAGTATTTCTATCTTGGAATTCAGCTCCACAGAGATGTTCCTTATCTCTTCGTTATTGACTTGCAACATAGAAGTAGTGTTTTTTAGCTGTTCCTCGTCTTCTTTTATCTCATTGGCTTGTTTCGAGATCTCATTAAAAGATTGGTCAAAAAGGTGAAGTTTCTGAAAGATATCATCCATCTGGCCTTTGGTCTTGATGGCAAAGTCTTTAAGGCCACGCCCAAGCTGGAGCAGCCCGTTGGCTAGTAATTGCACATCATGTAGCATAGCAAACCTTGGCTCAGGAGATTCTGGTACAAAGGAAAACTCATCTCCATCTAGTCTTGTTGCAGCAACTAGAGAAATTATGAAGAGTAATACTAGTATTATTTTCATTTTCTTTCTGCTTATGATAGCCTTTGGAGAAGAAAATCTTTTCCAAGCTGCTGTTAGCCTTTCTATGTGATAGTCCTTGCAACTTAGTTTGCCTATAAATATGTGCTGCTCAGACCTGAAAAGTCAAGTTGAGGTAGTTGATCATTAAACTTAAATGAGTGTAACCTGTGTCCTCGTTAGGCTTTTTGGACATCGAAACAGACAAACCTACCTGACTAGCCATTTATGATGGGGACTTTTTTTTTATCAGCTGTGAGGAGAGATCAGCTGGAGGCAGTACTTAAGTGGTGAGGCTTCTAGTCAGTGAGTACCTAGCCCTCCTATAAAATTTGACCTGTTGCTCAAGGACCTTGCTGAGACAACTTGTATGTTTTGGCCTCAGCTATAGGAGTACTGTACCTCCACTTTGATCTCCTTCAAGGATGCATAGCCTTCTTTTGCCTTGGCTGCTGGGGGAGCCTGGGACTTCTGATCTTTCCTTGCTTGGCCCATCATTCCTTCTTGGTGGTTGGCATCCGTGTGGATCATAATAAAGGCTGAAAAGGGAGAGTATATGCAAATTAAGAAGGGGGCCACCATGTTATTCAAACAAAAATGATTTCCTCCATACCCCAAAGTGGATATAAAGCTGTAAGGGATTTATAAGACTCTGAAAAGTTCATGTGTAGGAGTACACTATAAGAAGGTCAGACCTATTACAAAATATACCATGCACTGGCAGAATGCTATATGAAGAGTGTAGGGTTTTAAAGAGATAATTCACTGCAAAGACAAGGACAGAGACATAGCCTGGAAGGGAGAAAGAAGATCACTTCCAGGATCGTCACGAGAAAGTATGATGGCATTTGTCCTATTGGATGCAAGTTGTGGGGTTTTAACTCTTCATTTCTTTTCCTCTTGCAACACTGTCAACCCCGGGCCGGGATTCTGTTTGCTGAGCTTTTTAAAGCAAATAGATGCATGTTGAACAGAAGGAGAAACTTTTAACCTTCTAACCAAAACAGTTTCGCTTTGGATAGAAAGGTTCCTCACCTGTACTTAAGAGAAAATATCACCAAAGAAGAGTGCAAAGGGCATAAGTCCTTTTTTTTTTTTTAATGGCCAGTACCAATATGAGTCCCCAGAAGAACACTGTTCTTAATATAGGGATCACACAGCTTGGCTTCGCAAATACATTTAAATCCCTCTCTTAAGCTACTAATAACACTTAATGAAAGTTTTATGAGAAAAGAACATTTTAAAGTAAATTTTCATATCCATTTTTATTTGAAAAAGCACGTTGAGGAGCAAATGTATTCATGCCAGAATGAGGTAATTTAGGAGAGCCACAAAAAAGGAGGAAAAAGAAGTATTTCAGCAGCCGCCTGCAGAAATAATAAAGAGAACATTGATTAAGCCAGATGACCAATGGGGATGAAATTCCGGCGCTTAATTCAGCATGAAGGTCTTCCTTTGAAACAGAAAGAATGCCCTATCTGCTCACTTCAGCTTGCTGCAGTGTATGGAATGCAGAAAGATAATGTGACTCTGTAGTCCACCATTCTGTGTAGCAAAATCTATTGGGTTTGATTTGAAGGTATGTCTGCTACTGACAACAGAAGGTTCCTTCCTCTGACAGAGGGAGATTCTGTCTGTTTGGAGAATATGAGCCATTGGAAGCAACCCATTGAGAATGGAGTGTCGTGGTGAGTCAGGGAAGTTGTGGCTCAGTGGAATATGGAATATGGCAAGTGTAGGCAAACTCGGCCCTCCAGATGTTTTGGGACTACAACTCCCAACATCCCTGACCACTGGTCCTGTTAGCTAGGGATGATGGAAGTCCCAAAACATCTGGAGGGCAAAGTTTGCCTATGCCTTGAATATAGTATATGCCAAACCATTGGTGGAGGATCTGTAGCAAGTGACCCAGTGAAGCCAAATGGTAAAACGTAGATGCGTCATGTCAAAATGGGCAAAGATATATTGAGAAATAATGCATTCTGACTCTCGTTTTCCTTTCCTGTTTGCAGGCTACTTCTCTTACATGATTTCTCTTTGCATTTTTTATGTTTCAGAAGTATAAGAAAGCAGGCAGAAAAGATGCAATAATGTGCATCGTTGGCCTCCCACAACACACTGCTACATTGCTCCAATAGTTTATAACTGATGCCCAAGACACTTTGGTATATCTTCATTATTGTATGATGCAGTATTCATTATGTAATATTCATTTATTTTTTTTACAGAAACCTTCTGTATGTCTATCCTCAAAGCCTTAACTTTGCCAACCGTCAAGGATCTGCTCGGAACATCACTGTAAAAGTCCAATTTATGTTTGGAGAGGATCCAAGTAACGCAATGCCGGTATGGGGTGTGTGTGTGTGTGTGTGTGTGTGTGTTTGCTTTTGACTTTGGTGCCTCAATTGTTTTTCATGTGTTGGATGTGTGGTACATGTGGTGTTCTGTGGATCTAGCCTGAGTAGTCTGCTTTGGACTCAGTGTTGCTTCCTATCCTTTCTGCAAGCCCAACAGAAATATAGCATAGTTTATATTAAATTTAAATATTTATGACATGTTATTTTATGACATGTTGTTTCCTCTAATTTATTTACTATTTGAATAAATTTATACCCCACTTTTTTAGAAGTCTTCTCTACAAAGTGGCTTCCACAGCATCTAAGATTGTTTTACACACATTAGAATATACAAATAAAATATAAGAATTGGAGAAACATATGCTCCATGCATTTCAAATGAGAAAAGCAGCATTAAAATCCAAGGACCCACAACACAAAATCCTCAAGACAGTGTTACCCACTAACAGCTGGTGAGGAAAGAGCTGTCTTCAAAGGTCTTTTATACATTGTAAAGGACCCTCAACTAGACAGTCTCACAATTGAGTGGCCATTGCTGAGAAAACTCCTTTATGGAGAGCCACAATCATGAGGCCCTACGCAAGCCTAATCTAAGCTTTCAAACTTCATGGTGCATTTGGGCTTGTGCTTATGTAGTTCTTGCCATTTCTTTTCTACGATGCTCATACAACCAACATTGCTTAATGTGCAGCAGAGAAATGGATCCCCTCTCTTATGAAATTGTAGCAACCATCATTCCAGCCAAATCACCTCCTGCCCAATTTCTGTTTGTAATCATTGTGTAAATTGACGTGCATCACAATTATATAAAATGTAGTCTTACCAGGAGAGGTTCTGGTGTTCATTTTGCCTTGGCAAAATTCACCGACATTTCAATGATGTTGGTAAAGGCTCTAGGCTCTTAGCCTAACTTCTAGAACTCAAAAGCAATGTTAAATTGTCTTGTTTTATTTCCTTTTGCAGGTAATATTTGGAAAATCCAGCTGTGCTGAATTTTCAAAAGAAGCATATACAGCTGTTGTGTATCATAACAGGTAAAATGCAAAAGACGTCATGTGGCACTATGTGCATAATGCAATTAAAATTGGAAGCAAGACAGTAGTGGTTACAACAGTGTACCAATAGCTAGGTGTATGGTGCTTTTAAGTATAAAGCAAAACAGTGATGAAGGCCTTGATGATTCTGCAGTCCTCTTGGTCCGTGGACAATGTAATGTGGGATACATACATATAGTCAACCCGTACCATATGGAGATGCCATTTTTTGATAATGGTTTTGTCACTATGTGTATTGATCCTTTGATTGGCAGCTGATGCAAAGCATGGCATTTAGACTTCTTTAAGAATCCTATGGGGAGCATGGCATGTCAAGTACATGAACACTGCATCAGCCTTTATGTAGGATTTTTTTCTCAGGTGCTCTCCGTTTCATGAAACCAACCACCACCATGGCACTAATGCTTTCGCTGTGTTGTTTGTAAACATACGCTATGTCTAAATACAGAAAATCTAGCCCTTATGATGGTGTATATATATAAACTTTTATAATATGAGTATTGTACTATCATGCACAATATATTTTGGATGAAGAATCTGACATTGAAATTTATGCTTTGGAATGACAAATTCAAAAAGTCCTGGCAACAGATAACCTTGCAATATGGTCTGTCTTTCAAAAGGCACTGAGCTTGCTTGTTTGTTTATTTATTGAATCAGATACTCAGTACATCTAAAAATTAAATCCTGCAATTGGTAGACATTCCATTCATAAATGGAACTTGACCCAATACTCAGTTTATTTGGGTTTAAAGTTTATTTAGTTTGTGAGGAATATTTTTTTCTTGTAATTATGTCCGGAATTTTTGTCTTCCTCTTCAAGCTATTAATAGTGGAATATATTGGATGGAGCCCAATGAAGGGTAAAAGTGGTTTAGGACTGAGGCCAAAGTGCCCAAATCCTATTAAGGTTTAAAGTGTCCAAATCTCATTTATATGTTATTTGGCTTTTTCAGGGATTTGTCATTCTTTTGACTTTTAAATCACATGCAGCTTGATCCTCGTGGCATGCCAAGTATTCTAGCAAAGCACTTAGAAAAAGGGTCAATAAATTTTGGCTGGTTTAGGTAGGCAGGGCTTGATCAGCCAGCAAAAATTGGAGGATCCCAGGACCCTGTCCCTCCCCACTGGGAGCAGGGGAGGGCTTCAAAGGTGCTCATCTGCACAATGTGAGACTGGCTCGGCTCCAATAAGAGTTTGGGTTCATCTATTTTGCACTGCATTTCTGAACATTTACACTGTCTCCAAAGTGGTGTTCATCACATACAAGGTCAGCTCTCTTCCTTGAGCTCGTAGCTGATGCTGTTGGGGAGCAGGGCAAGGAATTTTCCAGAGTGCTGTGATATGTTTTGAAGGTGCTCAAAGCACTTCTGATCTTCGCTGAGTCATGAGTACATTTATCTTACTGTAAAGTACCGTAGTGGTTTACCGTTTCTCAGGCTTTCTAAGGCTTGCTACAGGCTTCTCAGGCTTGCTACAGGCTTGTCTGTAACTTGCTAAGAGAGAACAAACAGGCCATTAAATATTTAAAGAATAGCATCCCTGTATCATTAAACCAAGATTTGATCATGCAAATTTGCCTCTTATCTTAGAAATGCTAAATTCACCTGAAGGTCTTATAGAATTTGGTTTTCTGGAATTAGGGAACTAAGCGGGAATTATAAATTCTTCTTTTTTTCTTTATGCTTCTCACATCAGAAGATTCTATTTAAATGCAGAAGAGCAGCAGGCAGTTAAGCATGGGTGTATTCTAGGCTTCAAAGGAGGCTTCAAAAGCTTTATACTTACAGATGAATTTTTTTATCTCAAAACAGATCTCCTGATTTTCACGAAGAAATCAAGATTAAACTCCCTGCTACTTTAACTGACCACCACCACCTGCTTTTCACTTTTTATCATGTCAGTTGCCAACAAAAACAAAATACTCCTCTGGAGACGCCTGTTGGATACACGGTAAAAGCACACAGAGAAACAAACCATTTATCCCACAAATCCTCTCTCTCCCTTTTACTCCCCACTCCTTTCATTTTTCATCTGGGAGCAGAAAGGGAGGAGGAGAGCCACAGAATTTTTTTATTTTGCTTGGTTCAGGTTATTTCTGTATTCTAGTAATTTCTGACTCTTTGATGTCACTGAGATCTCAGCATCATGTGACAAGGTTGAAAGTGACCACCCACTGTGGGAACAAGAACAGAGACAAGCTGGCAGTGGACAGAAAGATATATTCTTGTGGACCACAAATAATACAATTTGGGTTTATTCTGAGTTTTGTTCTATAAAAATGAACCTTTGTGTTCCCACTTTAGTTTGAAGCGTTCCTTTCATGCTTTCCATTTTTTAGTCTTATATTTCCCTCTGCCTCTTCCTTTTAGAGCAGCGGTAGGGAACCTGTTTCAAACCAAGGGCCACGTTACCTCATGGCCAGCCTTCTGGGGGGTGCATGCATGGGGCAGGTGGGGCCAGGGCCAAATGTTTCTGCAGCAACAGATGTTTCTTGCCTTTGTCCAGTAGACTCCATTCCAGCCCAGCAAAAATCAGAGCACCATACAGGCATTATCACCGTTCAGAGACTAATACGAGCAAGGCAAAGGCACTTAAGAAGGATGCAGGGCAGGGCCAGTGAGGGGCACTGCCTGGGGAAAGGGGGCGTGGCCTGGGGAGAACCTGGAGGCCTCTGGGGTTGTGGCCTGCAACCCTGTTTTGAAGTAAGAATTGGAGCATATACCACTCAACACAAAGTCCATACACTCTTGAACGCAAATCCTTGTGATTCTGATAGTGTGTTGTTCTTAGCCTGTACCTTCAGATAAGTTTTATTATTATTACGTTGGATGAATTGGACATACCCTGTGTACAAATGAGATATTTTGCCTTCTTCCCCCCGTTAACAGTGGATACCAATGCTTCAGAATGGACGCTTGAAAACCGGTCAGTTCCTTCTCCCTGTTTCGCTAGAGAAACCACCTCAGGCATACTCTGTGCTCTCTCCAGAGGTCAGTAGTTCCTTGCGCTAATGACAATTTAAGCAGTAGGCATCTGAAATATTCTGACTCCTTACTTAGACAGCAAGCTTTAAAAGATGTTCATATCTTCCATGTCTAATATTGAATGGAGTGCCTGCTTTTGCTAGACCTATCTGTAATTGATTTTTCTGCTTTGTAATCAGACTCCTGAATGCTTTTATTATTTGCTTCCTCCCCACCCTCAGGTGCCGCTGCCTGGAATGAAGTGGGTAGATAACCATAAGGGAGTTTTTAATGTAGAAATAGTTGCTGTGTCATCTATTCATACACAGGTATGTATTCATAGCAGTCCCTACCTGAGAAAGGCTTGAATCCAATCTAGATATAATTTCTCCTATCTCTCTCACTTACAGAGAAATGTATTTTTTGTTTAGACAAAGGATATAATTCGCTTTTGAAGTAACATGACTTAGTATATTTTGTTGGGACTTTTGTTTATACAGGACCCTTACCTTGACAAGTTCTTTGCCCTTGTTCATGCCCTGGATGAACACATGTTCCCTGTGCGGATAGGCGACATGAGAATTATGGAAAACAACTTGGAGAATGAACTGAAGAGCAGCATTTCGGCACTGAATTCCTCTCAGCTGGAGCCTGTGGTGCGATTTCTCCATCTCTTGCTTGACAAACTGATCCTCTTGGTTGTACGACCTCCTATCATTGCTGGCCAAATAGGTATTTTATTTATGCTTGGGTTTTTAAAAAACATGATAGACCTTGGAGCGAACCCTCCCTGCTGCATTAATTCATTCACACTTTAAACTGCCATAATCACATGTAGCCCTTTTGTTCTTCATGGACATGTTCAAGGATGCTTTCATTGTTCACCTGTAACATTTGGGGGCCATCATTGATTGGAAGTCTCGATGAATGGAATTAGGAGATGTTTGGAGTTCACCATGTGTGTGTTTCTGTGTTACTCTCAATAGAGTACGCCAGAGCTGGCTTGACGTTCAGTGCCTTTTCCTTTGTACTGTAGTGCGGATAATTGAAATTACTATGAAGTCATCCCAGGGACAACAGTGTATTATATTTGGCCAGTTATGATACATGTAACATTTCCCCATCCATCTCAATACCTTTTCATATGTATCACATATGTATGCTTGTTAGCTGTGGTAGAGGATTGAAATGGAAGGGAGCTAAACATTTTGACTGCGACAGTTAGTGATTTCCAGTTGGTGTCCTTTGATCAGTGGGGGTGTCCATTAATGGATGAGGAGGAGAAGCGATTTCTTTCCTTTTGCCACTCCTAGCACCTTAAAAAAATTCAGCTTCAGGCAGTTGAGAGATCTTCCAGAACAGGGTGGAAGGTGGAATGGGGGGAAGTGTAGGGGGAAGGAAGAAATGGCAAAAAATATCTCTCTTTCTATTCCGTTAGCAAACACCTCTGCTGCATCTAAAACCTTTTTGTGACCACAGTGCACCAATTTGGATTCCAGTCTTTCTGATTGGCATGCTGCCTGAACCATTTCTTACCCAATTCCTTGATGGAACTTATAATTTATGCTATACAGTATAAACTATTCAGCATCTTAGAAAGACTTAATAATTCAAGTGCTTACTCTCCCCACTAAGGGTTAAATTTCAAAATACTTAAGCTCCTCTGGAAATGTTTTTCATGAGAAATGAATGTGGGCTTAGCTTAAAAAAAAAAAGCTGTTGTGATAGTGAGGTTACCTATATTGATAAATGTTGAACTGCTTTATTTATTTATTTATTTTTAGTAAATCTGGGTCAAGCGTCTTTTGAAGCCATGGCCTCTATTGTAAACAGACTCCACAAAAACCTTGAAGGAAACCAAGACCAGCATGGCAGAAACAACCTCCTCACCTCATATATTTATTACGTTTTTCGCTTGCCAAACACCTCTCCCAATTCCCCATCTTCAGGTAGGTTCTCTTTTTGGGAGGTAAAGGTTGGAACTGCTGGGCATGCTTTTCCAGGTGTTAGTCGTCTTGGGGTTTGTCAGAGGCTGAGCCTAGTTTTTGCAAGAGAACATGTGAGTTAGTTGACACAAAGGGCGGTGCACACAACCATCGCTTGGATGCACCAGAGTCCCTAATGCTTCCCAGTTTCCACCTCCACATGGTTGCTCCGCATCTCATGTCCACCCACGCTGAGTGGTCCCACAACCTCAAGGAACATATTTCTATGGGATACAAGCAGCTTCAGCTGGAATGGGTGGTGTCAAAAGATCTTCCTTCCCTTGTGGTTTGTTGAATCAAGGCTCATCTGTTCAGGCTCTTTTCCTCACCACTGAGTAAGTGCAGGCATCTTGATGAAGGCGCTGCATGAATTCCAGAGCAGCTGGGGCTTCCAGTGCCTCCTTTGAAAACTTCAAAGGCAATCATTTTCAGAGACCATGGGAAGTGAAGGCAACACAAAGGATGACTTGAACCCAAGGGATCTGCCAACAGTGCCATTGAGGAAGCTGTGGAAGTGACTGGTACTTGAAGTGGAACTAGTGTTGGTTTGGTATACGGTATTCCGCCTCATGCCACCTTGTTGAGTTATATTGTGCTTCGTTGTTTTAGGTTCAGGTGGCTTGGGAGGATCAGTCCATTACGCCACCATGGCTCGTTCTGCTGTCAGACCAGCAAGCCTAAACTTGAATCGCTCCAGGAGCCTTAGCAACAGCAACCCAGATATCTCTGGCACTCCAACCTCGCCTGATGATGAAGTCCGATCAATCATTGGGAGTAAGGTAGGATTGCACTTAGCTGATGGTGATAGCCCAATATTTTTAATTCCTAAACCCTATTCAGGTAGTTAATCTCTTACATTTTCAAACCCCACTGAGGCCCAGGCAGTGTTATCCGCCCTAAATTGGATGCAGCTTGTACTTTAAAATGTGCCGCGATGTCCTTGCCTGTTCAGCAAGGCAGCGCTCAAAGGGTGTTTGCAGTCGTTAGCAGGTTACGTTTCAAGGTGCTCTACCTGTACAAGGACAAAGGCAACGAAAGAGCAGACTCTTTTATTGTGAAGTTCTGACCTTTACTTTTTCCTTTCGGTCCAAATTATTTTATGAGCCACTTTAAAAGCGTTTTACACCCAGTTACATGAAAAATCAATCGAAGGCACTTTATTTTTTTAAGTCATCGCCCCATTTGTATAAAAGGGCAAGATGGAAATGGAAGCACCAAGGAATTTAATAATTTTTGAATGATTAAAAAAAAAACAATTTCACCCCAAAAAGTGGCACGTGTTGTTCTTATTAAACATTAAAGGCTTTGACTGGGAGAGCTCAGAATATTTAAGTATCCATTTGATGGTCTTGCTAATTAAACCACCTTGACCTTTTTGTGAAATGCCTGAGGGAGTGATGTGCACATGGAATTTACCTTGGATATGATAAGTTTTATGTGAGCTGCCTGGCCTTGAGTAATTTGGCAATAAAAATGGATAGAAGCTTTCTTACAGAAACATATTCTGCTTTTTAATAAGCTGGAAGGAGTAATGCGACAGCCTGGCAGAGATATTGTAAAACTCTGGGCACATCAAAATCAGTGGAAACCCTCAATTTTGCTTTGGAAGTGTCATGATTTCTTTTCCCGACCAAAACCTGATTTGGGGCTTTTTGCTATGCTTCTGAAATCCTGTTTTGCTTTAGGAAAAAAATATAGATTGGGTCCAAATTATGGATTGGATTATTCCAGTTCCTGCCCTGCACCCAGGGGGTGAGGGAGTGTGAGGTGGGAGCTGGGGGAGCGGAAGGAGGAATACAATACAGGGACATGATTGGCACTCAGACTGGCCAATGGATTTCTAAAAGGCAGGTGGAACACCAACCAACCACAAACTGCATCTTACAGAAATTTTAATTGCAGGACTGTTCTTGCGCCAGCTTGTTGAACTTCATTTACTGCGAGTTTCTAAACTCCTAAGAGTGCTTTCATATTGCTCCATGGTTTATAAATTTTGACTCTGAGACCTGGATTGTTTGGATTGTTTATTCATTATTTATCTGCCAATGTTTGGTTCAGGGACCTTTGCTCCAAGTATAAAATGCCAACAGGATGGCTTTAGCAATTTACTGGAGACTAGGAAACTTTTGAAACAGCAATTTGGGTGCATCTGTGTGCAGATATTGATTTTTGTGTGCCCAGAAATGTATGTGGACAGGTTTCATTAGTCTGAACTGGTGAAGAGAGGCCTGATGAGGCTACTTTCTTTGAAGTAATAAGATAAAATCCTTGTTACACCAACCGCTCAATAGTCTCAGTGGAGAGGTTATGTTAAAGTAATATGTTTGAACATTGAATATGTAAGTTTATGTCTAAAGTCAATGGCTAGAACAAACACCATTAGATGTACTGCTGGATAAATGTTTAATGGTTCTTGTATTTGTTTAAAAACCCACAAAAATGGTTTCTTTAAGATGTAATCAATGACCCAAATTCAGGCAAAATTAGCTGCTCTTAAATCTCATTGAAATTTATAAGACAAGTTTAACTGCAACTCATTTATAAGTTCCACTAATTTCAGTGTGACTGACTTTATTTGGATCTGGGCCTATCGTTACAGCATCATACACATATTTATGAGAGTGTTTTTCTTATATATTTTTAAAAATTAATAAAAAAATAGGGAAATTTGATAAGATGCCCTTTATTGAAGACATCCATCTTTTAAGCATGTGAGCGCGTGTGTGATGAGGAAATGAGAGAAATAACCCGTTGGACTAAAACGTAGTTAGTTTTAACAGTACTAATTGTATGGAATACACTCTGGGTTTCTTTGAAGGAATTGATTTTCTCTGCGTTTTCCTGTACTGTGTGGCATGCAACATGTAACATTTCTTTCCTTTCCCTGCTGCTTTCTGTTATATGCCCAGGGCTTAGACCGCTCCAATTCCTGGGTAAACACTGGTGCTCCAAAAGCTGCCCCATGGGGATCCAACCCCAGTCCAAGTGCAGAGACTACACAGGTGGTGTCTACATTAGAGCTTTCTTCTTGCCTTGGCTAATATTACCTTATAGAACATCTTATCCTCCCAAGTTTACACTGTGGTCTGCTTGACTTGCCTTTATCTATTTGGAAGAGTTCCATGTCCTCATTCCCCACCCCCACCACCGCCACACTGCATGAAAAACCACCCACTTGCCACCACTGTTTGTCCTCGCTTTGTGTTTCAGTTGTTTCTGGGTTTGTGAAATGATGATGCTATATAATTTAATTTCCTTCCCCCTTTCTTTATAATCTACCTCTACAAAAGTTCTCAATGTTAGGTGACACATATTCCTAATGGAAACATGTACAAAGTATCCCCTCCCCCAAATATAAGTTGTTGTTGTTGTTGTTTTGGTAACATGCCACTTTTCCTTTTTACCATTTTCATAATGCATTTTTCTTCCTCATCCATCCCTCCTCCTTTTGTCATGTGAATAGGTGACTGCAATTAAAACCACATTGTTGTATATGTTAGATCTTAATCTCAGCTAATAACATTTGGATACTGTGGGGTGAGATACCTTTGTTGCAAAGTATGAAATATTTGGAGTCTTGACGCTATAACCTTATAGGTCTTGACACTATAACCTTAGCTGCTTGCTTCTTAACACTGCATGATTATTGATTTATTGGCTATTTGTAGCAACATATGAATGGGTTGAAGTCAGTTGAACATACCTCTCAGCTTTATCTACAAAAGCAAAACAACATTTTTCCAAACCCAAACAAATCTGATAGAAATGAACATTGTTCTAGTCAAAAAGCCATCAAAATTAAAACCAGATTTAAGAATCAAAAAAGTCACGTTTAGTGCAATAACCATTGGTATTGGGTTATACTTTGGAGATAAGAACCCCACATTTGTTTAAGCTGGAAGGAATGGTGCTGATATCTTAAAGTATACTGTTTTCTTAATATACACGTCAACAGAATATAATGCTGCTACACACCAGTTTCATGCTTTGCAACAATACATATCTTTATGCAAAAACTTTGCACTTGATTTTAAAGAAGCCTGAGCCCTAAACCCTGCAGATGTTTTGCTAAACGAATTGCATTTGAGACTTTGTAAGCTATGGCTTATGAAGTCAGGGTCAAGCTCCCCTACTCTCCCCTCTCCTCCTCATGCTGCATGGCAGCTTTGGTGTAAAGATCCTGGTTTTTGTATCAAAACTGAGGAACAGTGTCTTAATGTCACTTAACAAACAAGGAAAATAAGCTGGGATTAGATCACATCCTGACTTAGTTCCTGATTTGTTAATGCACATTAAGACAGAATTCCACAGTGTGGAATGGTTTCCATGCCCAAATTGGATGGAGGTGGAAGGGAAGGATGCTTGGCCCCTGCACTCATTCCCAGCTTCATAAATCTTGTCTTATGATTCCTCAAATGATTGTCCGGACTGGGCCTTTATTTGACGAGATGCACAAAAGAATTTGATACCTGGATGTTTCTGTTTACTTTGTTGATGTGCGTAGCCCCCGAACTGCAAATGTCACCCGCAACCAACTTTAATGTGCTGTCATTCATTCATTCATTTCCCACTCTGTAGGCTACAGACCGAAGTTGTAATCGTATGTCTTCGCACACAGAGACGTCAAGTTTCTTACAAACATTAACAGGACGGTTGCCAACTAAAAAGGTAGATTTTAGTGAAGACAATTTAAACATTGTATTGAAGGCAGGAAAGTGTTAAGTCATTATAAACCATTAAAGCCATCACATTTTAGTGGGTTCCCTGCCTTTGTGTCTTGATTTTGAGAGTGCTGAGTCAGCTTAGAGCCAAGGTTGCTCAGTTCTTCTTAAAAGCCAAGGCTTCAGGCTGTCATAAAATGTTTCAGAAGATTCACTTATGGTTTCAAAAGAGTTCCCCTCTCCAATTTTAAACAATTCTCTCAAGAATAGTACAAAGATTTAAGCAGATGCGCAAGAAATGTGGTCTCTGCAGTGGCTCTCACTGGCCATTATCTGTCTTGGTTTTTCACAAGTTTTGGAGCGAATAAATGAGAGCCAGAAAAAACTCCTGCCATCTTTTCCATCATCCTTCCCATTCATTCTTTACTTCTTCTAAGCGAGGGGAAGAGATAATAGCACCGCTAAACTTTTATCCTGCTAGGAACCTCCCCAAGCAGGTCTTTTCCCCAAGCAGGTCTTTTCCACCTACCGCAACGGAAGGTAGGGGAGGAACAAACAGGAGCTCCTTCCTGTCAAGTACCTTCCAGGGATGAACTGTTTCTCTCCTCTGCCTCCTATCTTCCTCCGGGAGGCTGTTTGTGCTTCAGAACTGTATCTTACATTTAGTTTCAGCAGCACTCTACCCACATGCCAAAGCATAAATTGCATTTTTAACACCGCTGAGGGAAGTGTTTGTTCTAATGTTGCAGGGGCCTCATGGTTCCATAGAATAACAGAATTGTAGAATTGGAAGGGGACCCTGAGGGTCATCTAGTCCAACTCCCTGCAATGCAGGAATCTCAACTAAATCATACATGTCAGGTGGCCAGTCAACCTCTGCTGTTCTGTCTTATGCCCCTCCGGTAAGATCAAAATGAGAGAGAGGAGCATGTTGTCAGAAGCAACTGTGATAGCATGATTATGTTCACTCTAGCAGTGTCCCTCTCACCTCCCCCAGGCTTAGGAATGAACTACTTCCTTATGAAAGCCTGATTTTTAAAAATGAAACAAAAAAACAAAACATCCCTACATAATTAGCTGTCAGTTATGCCCCTTTGTGGTGCCAATATAAGAAAAACAAGAGGGAAGGCAACAATTCACGAACCAGAATAGAGAAGCTCATGATGATTTATTCAGCCTAATGCCTTATGTTTATAATCTTTGCCAGAATCACAGAGCAAATTATAATTTGCTTTGATAAAGTATCCTGTGTACCTTAGAGGTTCTCCTTTTCTTGATTCTGTTACGAAAAGGCTAGGCAAAATGTTTAAAACTAAAGCAAGCATTTTGAGGGAAAGAGTGATTATTTTTTTTAAAAAAAAACTCCACTGATAATAAAATTCTGGACCAAGGTGATGTGAAATATTTCTCACACACAGTACACACTGTGGTCTGATGTTGTTCCCCAAGTATTTCATCAAAGCACATTTACCATTGCTGTTCCCTTCACACTCGTTGTTTTGCTTACTCTCATCCTTCACTGTGACTGTGTTCGGACATAAATGCTTAACCATGATTTAGCTTTATGAGAATGAGCTTGGCCTCCCCCTGGACTCGCCACTTCTCCACTATGCCTGTGAAGAGGAGACTAGAAGCTTCCACTTTTTAGATTAAGTACAGTTTAATACATCATTCAAACCTTAAACTGGTTAATCTTGACTATGGTTAGGGAAAAGAAGCCAACTTCATATTTGTTTCTATCCACCATAGACTTAACCACAGTTCATCCATGTTTGAATGACTCAACAAGCTTTGCTTAATTATAATAATAAAAAACAGAATCAAAAGCTTCCAGATTCCTCTATATATCTGCATTGGGGAAGGAGAGAGGGATCATATGAGCTAAGGGAAGCTGGACTTGTTCTCTTAAGCCTAATAATGCTTTAGTATTATGTCCACACCAACCCTGTGTGTCCATTGTTACTGTTGTGGGTTTTTTTTTAATGGATTGTGTGTTTGAAAATTATCATGCAACTGATACCGAATGTGAATTTGAATCTGGCTAGCTTTTTCATGAAGAACTGGCCTTACAGTGGGTTGTCTGCAGTGGGAGTGTACGGGAGGCAGCTCTCCAGCAAGCGTGGTTCTTCTTCGAGCTTATGGTAAGAGAACAAGGAAATCTGCTTCATTTTTTCTCTCTTCTGTTTCACCTTAATTCCACTGATTTCCCAGGTGCTTGTGCTAGTGCAACGCTTGAAATGCCCTTGAATAATTCCACTAGGTAGTGTGAATTAGAGATGAGACAGGACCTTGGAGGAGGGAGGGTGGCAGGCGGCTTCTCAAAAACAGTTTTGCAGAGTCTCCTCAGTGATGAGAAGGGGCTCAGAAGAGTGTAGAGAAATGTTTGTGGGGGCATCCCCATTGCGAAGGCAGCTGTGAGAATGCTCCATGACTTGGCCTTCTGTGCTTCAGCCATTTCGTTCAAGGTGCTGGTGGTCAGCATGGTTGGGTGCCGCCAAGGACTCCATTTCCGGAGGGGGCCTATTGTCCAGCCCTGTTATTTACTATCTGCTTATGTTCACTTGTTTTCCCCCGAGTGGGCAGTGCCATGAGTCTTCATCTTTCTTCTGGCCAGTGGTTCAGATTGGGCCCAGAGTGAGAGGAGGAGTGAATGGGGAACAGTGACGGTGGTGTTGAGAAGAAAGGCCACTCAGGAAGGAGATACCACTGAAAGCCTCTTATTCAAGGGCCCCACAAAATTTGGAGCCAGCACCGGTTTCATTGCTCACTCTTGTATTGTGGCAAGGCAGGGAACAGGTCTTCTGATTGGCTATGTGGGGCTTTGACTTCACCATGTAGGAAGCTTGTCTTATACTGAGTCAGACCTTTGGTCTATCTAGCTCAGTATTGCATACACTGACTGGCAGCAGTTCTCCAGGATTCCAGACTGGGTATATATCAAGTCCTACCTGGGGATACTGGGGATTGAACCTGGGACCTTCTGCATGCAAATCAGATGCTGTACCATTGAGCTATGGCCCTACTTACTGTGTAATTTTAAGAAGAAATAAAAAGGGAAAGCATAGCTCAGAAGAAGCAGCAGCAGCTTGGGCTGGGAGCAGGCACACACACACACAAAATAAATTTGAAAGGAGAGGACAGATGTATTTTGCCCCACTTGAAACACCAAGAAATGTTTAGAGGTGAAAATTCTGCCCCTCACTAAACAGGATGGATCTGTAGCTATTGTTGTGACTGGTTTGTGTTAAAGAAAGGCATCAAATCACAGTGCTATCTATCCATGGCTGGTTTTTTTCCTCCCCACTCTCTCCCCTTGCAACTGACTGCAACTTATAATATATGTTCCCTCCAGGTAAAAAGTATGGTGCATCATTTGTATTTTGCTGACAAACTCGATGCTCCAAGGAAGAATCGTTTTCCAGAGCGCTTCATGGATGACATAGCTGCTCTGGTCAGCACAATTGCCAGTGATATAGTCTCCCGGTTTCAGAAGGTAATGGAAGAAGTTCAGCAGTGCTCTTGTCAAAATTTTAACCGCTGATACTGAACGATAACTTCCAGATGATGCAAGACAGATTCTTGGATGAGGGCCTTAGCATGAAGCCTCAGTGTTTATCTCTGTTCCTTTCCTTTCATTCCCTTCTGCCCCACCCCAATGTAGGATGCTGAAATGATTGAAAGGCTCAACACTAGCTTAGCCTTCTTCCTAAACGATCTGCTCACTGTTATGGACAGAGGATTTGTCTTCAGCCTTACTAAGGTGTACTACAAACAGGTAAAGTCTCCGGATAAAAAGAGGTGGGGATGGGTTGGCGTGAGGTGAAAGCAGAGAATCTTTGGAAACTGCAGCAGGGAAGGGGAAAGGAGGAGAGTAGGGGCAGAAGGAAAGTTGATCTGTGAAGCAGAATTCATAAGTGCATGTCTGGTGGAGTGACAGGAGCTTCACTTTCAGTTGTCAATTTGAGGCTGGTTCCATGGCAGTTTCAGGGTAAGCCAGGGCACTGAGCCAGTTTGACATCTGATGGGAGGGCATTCCACAGAGTGGGTGGTGCAACTACCAAAATACCTTCTGTCTGGTTCCCTGTAGTTTCACTTCTCTCAGTGAAGGAACCAGCAAAAGGCCCTTGGAGCTGGACCTCAGTGTCTGGGCTGAACGATGCGGGTGGAGATGCTCCTTCAGGTATACTGGGCCAAGGCCGTTTAGGGCTTTAGGGCTTTAAAAGTCAGCACCAACACTTTGAATTGTGCTCAGAAACATACTGGGAGCCAATGTAGGTCTTTTAGGACATGTTATGTGGTCCTGGCGGCTGCTGTCAGTCAGTCTAGCAGCCATATGCAGGATTAATTGTAGCTTTAATTTCTGTGCGGCAGTGGTTTCTTGTGGCCTGTAACTCTTTAACTGTGCTTTCCCCGTCTTTACAAGGTGTCATCCAAGCTTTATTCCTTACCCAATCCGAGCACCCTTGTGTCCTTGAGGTTGGATTTCCTCCGCATCGTCTGCAGCCATGAACACTACGTTACTCTGAATTTACCATGCAGCCTGCTGACACCCCCGGCATCCCCGTCACCTTCCGTGTCTTCCGCAACATCTCAGGTGAGCAGGGTGCCTAGAAAAGACATTGCTTGCCTTGTGGGAAGAACAACCCAGTGTGTGGTGGCAGCACTTGTAGAATGAGATACCTTTTCCAAGTACTGTTCTTCTTTGAATGTAGGTTATCCTTTGGTGCTCATTTGTATAATCAGCATGCAGACTCGCTGAAGAAAGTGCTTTAAATCAGGCTTCCTCAAACTCGGCCCTCTAGATGTTTTGAGACTACGATTCCCATCATCCCTGACCACTGGTCCTGCTAGCTAGGGATCATGGGAGTTGTAGGCCAAAAACATCTGGAGGGCCGAGTTTGAGGAAGCCTGCTTTGAATTATATGGGTGCTGGACAACCAGGAGAACAGAGAATCTCCTAGGGAAAGGCAAGCACCATTTTGAGCATAGCACCTCTATCTTTACTGGATAAAGCCAGCCACGTTGACTGGCAGAGGACTAGATGGTATAGCACTCACCAAGCATCCTAAGGTTAGTGTCCACCACAATAATTAAGAGCCTTTTCAGAAAACCTTTTTCAACCTTTTTCCATTTGTGGTTGTCGTGTCCTGTTGAGATCAACTATTGGGTAAGAATAAGAAGACAGATTTACTCTTATTATAAGGCTTGCACTTAAAAACAATTATTGTTTGTTTGTTTTTTACACAAAATGGAGGGAATTTGTCTCATGTGGTTGTTACAGCATAAATGCTCTATGCAAAATGCTGTAGAGCTTAGATAATTCCAATTTTTGAAAGAATGTGAACCACATGCAATTCATGACCAAGCTTACCTGTTGCATACAAATTAAATAAGCTGAACGGAAAGCAAATCTATATTGCACATTTTAATATTTCACATTATTGCAGCAGTAAAACGTAACTCACAGCAGGTATACTATATGTATATGAAGATAATTTAAGTTGTGCATAACTGTGTGTACTGCTTGTATATTTCATGCTCCTTGACTTTGTATTTAAGTTTTTTGGAGGAGGAGGAGGAGGAGGATGGAAAAAACTTTATCATAGGGATGTGATTCTATATTCAGAGGTGTAGCTATGAATTGGGAAAATTCTGGCTTCACTTACTGGAAATACAGAAAAATAGAGAGCAGTGTTTGTGAGAGCTTAGCAGAGTGTATGTGGAGTCTTTCGGAGTTCTGTAAATAAAAGTCTTAAGTATGTTATACAAGACTCTTGTTTACAGTTGCTCCAGCCACATTTATAGGATTACCCAAATGGTCTGTTCGTAAAATGTAACCTGTCCAGAGGACAGTGCAGTCTATACGTTGCAGTCTGAAATACATACAATAAAACTTAAGGCTGGTGTTTGTTTCCATAACAGAGTTCTGGTTTCTCAACGAATGTCCAAGACCAGAAGATTGCAAATATGTTTGAACTGTCTGTGCCTTTCCGCCAGCAGCACTACTTGTCAGGCCTGGTGCTTACTGAGCTGACTGTCATTTTGGATCCTGATGCAGAAGGGTGAGTTTTACAATTATTCTGGGCGGGATGGAATAATTCAAAGAAGATCTAATGTTTCACAAGCAGAATTCTGCCTTAGGCAGGGCTGTGTTCAAATGTGATATTAGAAGGAAAAGAAAGGAAACAGGTTCTTCCTCAAGTCCCAGCCGCTCTCCAGCTCAGCACCTCTGCTTTGACTGCTATCCAAAGATCTTTCCTACCAGAGCAGCCTTTTTATATCAGTATTATGGGCATCCATGTATATACAGGGTGAGAGTGTAGGCTTCTCCATAAACATAGTCATTTTCATGGTGTTCCATCTACCACAAGATTGAATTCAGTGCTAGTTCTACTGAGCATAGACCCACTGAAGCTGATGGGCATGGCTAATTTAGGTTTATTAATTTCAGCAGGTTACAACCCATAGAGTCAGTGAGAACCCTATTGGTGCATGGAGCTCTGGATCACAGCCAAAGCGTAGTAGTATTAAGATTTGATTGCCATAGACCTGGACATTAATTTCCTCTTTGAAACTAATTGTGTTCATGCAGGTTATTAAAAATCCGACCCTTTCCGTTAACCCCAGCTACAAAGGGGTGTGTGGTCCCTGCCCTCAAATCTGCAGGCGGATTTGCAACTCTGTAATTGGCTTACATTTATGTTATAGATAACCCCATCTGGCAAATAGAAGGTCTGTGTTTTTAACGTGGTTTCTGATTCCCCAGGCAGCCTGTTGTAGTGCCTTGTAAATAAAAGCACCTCTTTGCATGTGTGTAGTCTTCAGCATGTGGATAGTTAGGTTGCAAGCCACACTTCCGGATCATCACAAGTTGTGGTGGCCACCAGGGACTCTGGATGCAACAACTAAGGCAAAGATGCAGAAGTCTGATAAGATATTTACAAAATGGAGCAAAGAGGCAGGAAGTGGTAAGAGAGCCATAGCAACCAAGTATATAGCCGGCAGGAGAAAAAGGAACAGTAGGGGCATCTATAAGCAACCCCTGCTCCCATTGACTGGGCTTTGGGAGAACCACCATTGGTCGTCCTTCTGCTTATTGACCCATTACTTTCACTATGCCGGTTGACTGAAAAGCATTTGGTCCATTGATCTGTGTGGAGACAGGAGAGAAGCATCTGTAAAACTGGTTCACACCTTTAACTCCTGCAAAGGTGGTGGGAGCTAAATCCATGTTTGAGGGCCACTTGGCTAATGTTAAAGGGTTTGCATATCAACAAATCCTGTTTCAGTGGTTAAACCAGGGGCCATGAAATTGCCAGCTCCATGACCATGATTCATTTACCACTTCACTGCAGGTGACAAAACACTGGCATCTTTTAATACAGGGGTGCAACTGTAAGACACACTGCACAAACAGACAAAAGCGGTATCAGTAAGCGTAAGCGTGTTGGTGTAAGTGTGTTGGTGTAGGTGTGTGTTTACCAAGTCTTATCTGCCCTAAAACTATTAACTAATCCTTCCAACCCTACTCGTATCTTAACAGTTTGTTTGGATTGCATAAGAAAGTCATCAACATGGTACACAACTTGCTGTCCAGCCATGACTCCGACCCACGGTACTCTGACCCACAGGTAAAGGCCCGGGTGGCTACACTGTACCTGCCTCTGATTGGTGTGATCATGGAGAGTGTGCCCCAGCTGTATGATTTCACAGGTATTTCGTATGCTTTTTTCCCCCTTTTGCATTAAGAAAAATGGCAGATTAACTGCCAGACATGTTGTGCTGCTGCCTGAGTTCTGTCTTTCACTTGAACAAATAACTTAAAAACAAACCAAGGGATTCCTCAGTGACATCCAGGAAATGAGTGCTTAAATCTTCAGGAAATTTGCATCAGCGATTAAATTTTGCACATAGTCCCAAAGCTACACAGAGCAGAATGTGTGCCAATGTCTTCTTCACTGACCTGTTGCTATCTCATGTTGAGTTCTTACTTATTTTATTTCTAACACACCTTTTCATCAAAATGTAATGTCAAGTTGGAATACAGTCACATCAATAATAAAGCACAACAAAAATAAAACCCACAGCAATTGAGCTTTAATGGCAGATGCAGTCAGATCTGGGCCAGTTAATCAGATCACCTCCAAGCCTTGCTGAAAAAGAAATTTAGTGGATAGTGGGCCTCATACAAGATGATAATTGAGTGGGCTCACTGACTGAAATGTTGGGTTTGTCTGTACACCAGTATTTTAACAGCCTGAAAGTGCAAGATACAGTTCTGCTGTTTAAGCTAAGCACATCTAACTTTACAAATTTTCTGTATGGAATTGGTGTTGGTCCCAGATTTTGAAAGGCCCTTGAGCAAGAAGCCCACTTTCCTGCCAGTGTGTCCATTCCCTGTCCATTTACCTTAGATCTCTGGGCCCAGTTTGTACCATAGTCCAGGAGTATAGTTTTCCTTCTCCTTGTTCTTGTTACTGTTGGCATGCCTGAGGAGGCCAGGGAACAGGCAACAACAGCGAGGAAGAGGAGGAGAACTAGGGATCTCTAGGGGTCACAGTGGGGCACCAGCTAGAATGGCAGCTGCCTGACGATGCCAACTCCTGACAACAAACCTACAGTGCTGGACTGCATAGAAGGAGGCAGGTTCATATGTTTCTATTGGCAAACTGTTTGCATGATTCTAAACCCAGGGAAAGAGGCAATGCTACACTTTCATCCAGATAACTTATGAGTGTACCTTGAACATAGCTTTACTTGCTCGCTTGCAGTCCAGTGTGAAAGGCGTTATTACTGCTTAGCCTCCAAGTTAAACAATACTTAAGGGAAAAATTTGGGAGGGTGGTAGCTGAGTGGGATAACCTTGTTGCAGTAGTGATTCATTGGGAATTGCTTGTTTCTCTACAGAAAACCACAACCAGCGTGGACGGCCAAGCTGCACAGCAGTGGAGGACTATGAGAGCGAGGGTGGAAGCATGATAAGCCAGACGGTTGCCATGGCTATTGCAGGAACCTCCGTCCCGCAACTCACCCGTCCCAGCAGTTTTCTCCTAACATCATCGGTATAGAGAAGTGTTTTTCCTCTAGAACGCCTGTGAACAGACAAATGTGCATGTCCTGTGTTTGCAAGGCAGCAAGAGTGGGTGGCAGTCCTGATCACAGAACAGATGGCACTACTCTCTCTTGGAACATAGAGGGTGGGTGGGAGGAGGTGACGGATAGATTGTGCTGCAGCAAAATTATCTCTGTTCCTGGGAGATAGTGGTGTAATAATAAACTCTTTGGCTGCACATCAAGATTTAAAACCTTGCTTCTCCATTGTGAAACACATTGGGGGGAGGAATGTATTTTTAGTTAAAATTCAGAGGACTTGCATTAGGTCTGTTCAATCAGTTTGAGTATTTTGGTGCCTACTGATGTCTATCCTGTGTGGATATTGTGTGCTCCTTTAGATGGCTTAGCATTTTATATATATTTTTTTAAAAATGTGTGTTTTATACTTCATTATTTCAAATCACTTCAGGATAGCAGTGTGAAGCAATGGTTAAAATGTAGCAAACTACCTAAACTATTTAATTAATTAATTTTAAATGGATTTCTATTCCATTTTAAAATATATTTCTCAAGAAAGCAGATGATAGACAGATAGATGATAGATAGATAGATAGATAGATAGATAGACAGATAGATAGAATTGAAGTGATATATAGTTCACAGTGGTCCACTTCATGGCTATGCCAGTACTTAAAACCAGTGTAATAATTACAATAAAGTTATTATTTATATAACTTGGCTGTCCCATAGAATATTTAAGGCACAATAAAACATACAAACAATAATAATTAATAATTAAAATAAATTCAACCAAACTCCTTCCAGAAGAACAGAAGAGTAGCTGGTTGAGTAATATTCCAAACAGAAGAAGTGGTCCTGATTCTAACTGGTTCTTCCTGTGTCTTCAGACAAATAGGCAACATTCAACATTTTCAGCCGAGTCAAGTCGGAACCTTCTCATCTGCCTCTTGTGGGTCCTGAAGAACGCTGATGAAAGTGTCCTACAAAAATGGTTCACGGACCTTTCTGTGCTGCAGCTTAATCGTTTACTGGATTTGCTGTACCTCTGTGTTTCTTGTTTCGAATACAAGGTATAGTAGCAGCGAGACAATTATGCTCACACGCTTTTCAGAGAAGTGAAGCAGTACAGGCAGAAAGCAGTTTACATGTGTCTGATTGATGCGCGATCATGCACATGCTCATCGCTGCCAGCTAGAAGTGGCCGGAACATGGGGCAGGGCAAGTTTGGCTTATTCATGCTCTGTCAACATACGCAGGGGTCAGGAACAGCACCCTCACACAAAATGGTTGCCGCTGAATTCAGAACCACACAACCATTACTCAGTTAAAAGTGGATCTTCTAATAATGTTTCCTTCGTGATTCTCACCCTTTAAGTCTCCACCAAACCAAATTCCAATCAGAAAGGGAAACTAAGAGAACCCACTGAACATTCTTGAGAGCCATTGAGTTAGTACCATCTCCTCCCTGTTTGCTGGGAAGGGTCTTTCTCTGCTTTGCTGAAGGAACAATTGATTGATTCCCATTTCTCCATGATTCACAATTCTCTAGTTAGCCAAGGATAGGCAAGAAAGCAAAAGTAGGATGAGTCAACACTACCAGTGCTATTTTTCTAGGAAAATGAGGTGCCGGAACTTACCATGAATGCTTCCCTCATTCTTTTAGAATGACAGTGGCGTCCCACCTGAGAAGTGCCGGAACTGAGTTCCGGCAAGTTCCAACTGAAAAAGAAGCCCTGAATGCTAGAAATATATACCACTTTGTAGCAAGTTTAACTGTCTTAGCTTCCCCCAAAAGAAAGATTAGAAGTAGAATTTGTGGATACTGCAAATTCTGTGTTAGATATAGGAAGCTGCCTAAATAATTTGCTTTATTTCTGTATTAAATTATAATGGGCTTTCTTTGTTTTTAAAAAGGGCTGACTTGTTTTATGTTCTATTCTCTTTCTTGTGAACTGTTCAGGGTAAGAAAGTGTTTGAAAGAATGAACAGCCTGACATTTAAGAAATCAAAAGACATGAGAGCCAAACTTGAAGAAGCTATACTTGGCAGCATCGGGGCGAGGCAAGAAATGGTACGGCGAAGCAGGGGACAGCTGGGTAAGTTGACGCTTTCCCCTGACAGAAGGGGCTGAAATGGGAGGCCCCCTTCATGCACTGTGCTAAGGCGGCTCTGTGTGATGGACTGGGAGAGCGGCCGCAGTCCTCCTGCAAGCATTGACCTCTGCAGTGACAAGGCAGGCCAAGCAAAGCAAATCTGCCTTGTGCAGGCTCAGGCTGAATGCCAGAAAGAGGCAGAGCTTGGATGTTGCTTCAGCAGCAGTCGGCCTCCAACTGAGTCCTGTATAGGAGCAGTGATTTAGTCCGCTTTTCATGAAAGCTGCCCCATGCCAGCAGTCCTTTACTCTGACAGGGCAGGGGAAACATTGGTTGTACTGGGCCCTCTGCAGTGGAGCCCTCTGGAGTCAGCGATGTGACATTCCTTGATACTGAGCTAATCTTTAATTTATGAATAGTAAACTATCCTGATAGTGTTAATCAGATATTATAGAACAAAGGTGGGGAACCTCAGGCTCGAGGGCCAAATATAGCTCTTCAAACCTGTACATTTGGCCCTCAAGGCTCCCTCCAGGTGATGCCCCATTCAGGACCCTGGCTCTCACTGACCGTACTCCGCACTTCTTTGCGTGTCCTTGCATTTTGATGGTTCCTTTTACTACAGTGGTACCTCGGGTTAAGTACTTAATTCATTCCGGAGGTCCGTTCTTAACCTGAAACCTGAAGCACCACTTTAGCTAATAGGGCCGCCGCACTGCCGGAGCACGATTTCTGTTCTCATCCTAAAGCAAAGTTCTTAACCTGAGGTAATATTTCTGTGTTAGCGGAGTCTGTAACCTGAAGCGTATGTAACCTAAGGTACCACTGTATTTGGATGGAATTGTGTATGTGTAAAACCAGTGTCTCTCCTCCACATTTTGTGTGCGTGTGACTGAAATGTAGCCTAATGTACAAAGGGAAATGTTACATCTGTTGTCCAGTTCCCTTTTTTCTCAGGCCCCTGGTCCACCCCTGGTGTGTGGCCCCTGGAAGGGTGTTTATGAAGGAATGTGGCCCTCCAGTTGAAAAAGGTTTCCTTCTCTTGTTTTGGTAGATAGTGTTGATTTACTCACACGTTTGCTTGGAAGCTGGTTCATTTTGTATTGAAAGGATTAGTCAACACTGATGATAATTAATTTTAAAGTGCAATAATCATTTAATGTGAGGTTAACCATTCATTGTGTGCAAAGGGTGTAGTCATGATACCTCATTTAATTCGTCAAACACAACAGTCAAAGATAAAAAAGTTAAAAGCAATTTTTTAAAACCTTTGCTTGGCAGAAAGAAGTCCTTCCGGGAGTGCCTTTGGAAGTCAAGAGAACCTGAGATGGAGAAAGGATATGACTCACTGGCGACAGAACACGGAAAAACTTGACAAGTAATGCTACCTTACCCAAAATAATAATAATATAATAATTTATTATTTATACCCCGCCCATCTGGCTGGGTTTCCCCAGCCACTCTGGGCGGCTTCCAACAGAACACTAAAATACAATAACCTATTAAACATTAAAAGCTTCCCTAAACAGGGCTGCCTTCAGATGTCTTCTAAAAGTTTGGTAGTTATTTTTCTCTTTGACATCTGGTGGGAGGGAATTCCACAGGGCGGGTGCCACTACCGAGAAGGCCCTCTGCCTGGTACCCAAACATTTTAACATTGAAATGGCCAGTTGGCCAAGATAGGGACTGCCTTGCTCCTCACAGTATGAGCAGGTCTGGACCTGAACTGAAATAGGACTAACCTCATAAGAATAGTGCTATCACACACGTGTGTTGTTTATTTAAAAGAAAAGGAGGTTGCAATCTTCCCTGGTAGTAAGTGTCATTAAACTCAATGGGACTTGCTCCTGACTAGACTTGTATAGGATTGTGCTGTAAGGGAAGATGACCAATGCACTGATAAGACGGCTATAGGATGCTTTAAGTTGCAGCCAAGAGTAACTAGGTGTAATTGCATGTGTGCCATCGGTCACTTACTCCATTAGAGCATTCTGGAGTTCTCCAAGCTGACTCCTCTCCTACCCTAATCCATCACTTTGATTATTTTTCCTACATGTGCTGTGTTTTTAGAAGCCACAAACCAGCCAGGTACTGTAGCTCTGGTGTACTGCTGTGTTTACTTTTTTCCCCTGTTGTGCGTTTGTACTTTTGCTATTGCAATTCTGGCTTTTGGCGCTTGGCAGCAGCTTTGTATGCCTGCCTGTGACTTCAGTGGTTCCCTTTGTTGTACGAGTGCCTGCTGGGGTTTGAAATGGTTGGGGTGGGGTGTTGGTTAGGTGCAGGACTTACGGTTGCAGCTTTGCTTGGCATGCTTTTTGTCTTCTAATAAGGCTCTGAGTGCAGGTTTTGTTTGACTGGGGTGCTTTGCAGAAGGTCTGTGGGTTTGTTTGTTTTTTTGCAACATGACCTGGCTGTGAAGTGTGAGGGGTGTGTGTGTGTGTGTGTGTATGCTGCTACAGGATGTCCCTTTCCCCCCGCATAGCGTTGGGCACGTCTGAACTTTGGTGTGAAAATTGCAGTTCCCTGACAGTCCAATTAACATTACATCGTTTTGATGTAGTCTTAATTTGATCCCGGTAAAAGTTCTGGAGGTGTTTGGTTAAAGGGTCCACCAGCCAAAATGCAAAAAGGTCACATGGCGTATAAACTGGAGGCAGGAATAAACTAGACATCTGTAGATCTCCTTTTAAGAATTCTAGAGCACTCTCCTTTTCAAAGCCTTTACAGCACCTGCAAGACCAGGGCATTCACTGCCTTCTGTACAATTCAGTTTTGCCTAGCACAATGTGAGTGTATGGACAGTGCTCTTAAAACAGATTTAGCCCTGGAGATGTTCATCCTTGTGCAAGATCTCAGTCCAGCCTGCTGGTGCATCATTGTGTTTTGGGCTCCTGGACAGCTTTCTCCTTTTCTGCCGAAGGCTCTGTCCGGCTCAGAAATAAATGTGGCAAAATGTGGGAAAGGCGTGACTCACTGGTAGTGCATATGCTTTGCATGTAGTAAGGTCCCAGGTACAAGCCCTGCCATCTCCAGGCTCTACAGAAGCTTTCTCTTCATGCAAGGACTGCAATAGAAGTTGCCCTTGCGTGCGCGCACACGCACACACCCCTAGAGGGAAGGAGGATTTTGATGCTCCTACTAGGATTTTTAGCAGGCAGCTAGTATTGACCAATTGAATTATTATTATTATTATTATTATTATTATTATTATTATTATTAGTTTATTATCATTCCCTGCCCATTTGGCTGGGTTGCCCCAGCCACTCTGGCCAGCTTCCAACACATACATCAATGGAAGTCAAGTGGAATAATTAGGACTAAATTCCACTTTTCCAACAATGTGCCCCCCACCTCCCACCGCGCCAGTAAAAATGATGTTGGTTGGTCTGTTGCTAGCAGTGCATATTGTCTGCTCCAGATTGGTGCATACAGTAGCATGTTCTGCTACCATTTATGACAGATCATTGCCAGCTTTTGGGAAGCATGTATGGTGGGAAGCAGGACATCAGCAGGACGTTTCATACATCACATAGACATTTCCACTGGTACCTACTACCTAGTAATGTTCGCCAGAAACTTATTCTCTTAGCGCCACCATGTGTTCACATCATAAAGTGCCATGCTGTCTTCACTGATGTAAAGATGAATAAAAAGATACTCATTTTCTTCAGTGTAGCCCTAGTTTCCCTTACCAAACTGTGTTTCTGCAGCACACTTTGTAATTTTAATCCTTTGGCTTTCATGAGGAAACGGTGGGCACCATTAGCAGGGAAAGACCCCATAACTTTATGAAAGGGAGGATATATACAAATCATGTTAGTTAGGATTCAAAGAACTACTTCAGGAAGAGCCATAGATCAGTGATAGTGCACATATTTTTCATGGAAGAAAAATCTCTTGGTTTTTCGAGAGAAGAGGGCTTCCTGAGACCTTGTCTCAGTTTGTCCATCCAGTGGGCTATTTTTCTTTGAAGAGCTGCCCCATTCCACATCACAAAATGCTGTTGAAAGTCTCCTCTGTTTTAGTAGGCTTTTGCCTGGTAGCACAGCAGGGACCCAAGCAACCTTCTGAATAGAAGTGGTTTGATAAGATTTGGGAGACCACAATTTCCTACAAACTTTTTTTAAAAAAATAATATTTATTGAAGTTTCAACAAAATTACAAAAATCAAAAAGAAAACAAAAAATACAAAATACAGAAAAATAAAAACAATTAAAAACAAATCAATTTTTCCATATCTTAACTTTCATTTACTTGTTTCCTTGACCTCCTCACACCTCCCTCTTTTGTATTCTAGTTCAATTAGTTAATTCAGCAAATCCTTTCCATCTTTGTTTTTATCTTAATAATTTATCTTAATATATTGTATCTTTACATTCTCACCTATTAGCAATCCATTTTACATACTCCTTTATAACATTACTGCTAAAACCACATAACTTCATTCCAGCATCCTTCTAACATTCCTTAATTTTACAATGTTTCTGTAGATAATCTTTAAATTTCTTCCAATCTTCTTCCACCGACTCTTCTCCCTGGTCTCGAATTCTGCCAGTCATTTCCGCCATGTAGTCCATCAACTTCATATCACAATTTCCTACAAACTTAGCAAGTGCAACAATCCCACTGAAATTTTTTAACAGTGCCGTGGTTTCAGTTTATCTTCAAGCTTCTCATCAGATTCCTATAAAATACAAACACACACACACACACAATCTCAGCTGTTAAGTAACATCTCCTTAAGCAAGTGATGGGGAACCTGTGGTCCTTTGTATGTCAGTGGATCCCAACTCCCATAGGATCCAGCCACTATGGCCAACAGTTCGGGATGATGGGAGTTGTAGTCCAACAACATTGGGAGTGCCATGGGTCCCCCACTGCTGTTTTTCTCTCACTGTACTCCCAAGCCTATCACTAACATGCTAATGTGATTTCCTTTTTCTCTTTATCTTTTATTACTCTGCTCCTCATTTTGTCGCAAGCATTATTAGCTTTATTTCATTTTAAAGTTCTTATATCATGTAAGCCACTGGTCCATCCAGCCCAGCAATATCTGCTTTGATTGGCTGTGGATCTCTAGGATCACAGGCAGAGGCCCTTGACCATTGGCCATACTACCTGGGCCCTGATAGAAGCTGGTCTGATAACATCTGGAGGGCCAGAGTTTCCCCATTCCTGCTTTTGTATTGAGCCTGTTTTTGGTGGTTCCCGCTGCTAAAGTGTTCTGCTAGAGCTTGGTGATTATCTGATAAGCAATCTTATTTCTCCAGCTGCAACAAAAAGTTTCTTTTCCTCGTTTCTCCAAAGAAAATTTATTTTTAATGCTTTTTTAGATCACGGGCTGAGATAGAACACGAGGCTCTTATCGATGGCAACTTGGCAACGGAAGCAAATCTGATCATTTTGGATACTTTGGAGATAGTAGTCCAGGTGAGGATGATAAAGGCCATTTTACAACCTTCCCGGTGCTCTGAATGCCTGAAGAACAGATAGTAGGCAAGACTAGCAATACCCCCTGTAGAAAGTGTATTCTGAAATGGCCATTCTCTCTCCATTGCACATGTTCACAGTGCTTCCCTTTGCTGTGACTTCTGTCTGCAACAGCCCTAAAGTTGACTTCCCCGCCTCTCTTTTTTCCATGGTCTTTGGTTACAGACGGTCTCCGTGACCGAGTCCAAGGAAAGCATTCTTGGCGGAGTGCTGAAGGTTCTTTTACACAGCATGGCTTGCAACCAGAGCGCTCTTTACCTGCAGCATTGCTTTGCTACGCAGAGGGCCTTGGTGTCAAAGGTGAGTGTCCTGAGGATGGGAGGGCAGCAGGGGGTTACAATTTCACTTCAGTATCCAACTTGTTTTCTGATTTGGAAAGTGTTGGACCTCCACAGTGGTGGCCGGCAAACTGCAGCTGATGATGGCCTCCTTTACTGGGAGCAGGCGTGCAACTGGGTCATGTTGAGCCCACAATGATTGTGGTGCGATTAATTTAACATTGTGTTGGTGTTTGGGGTGCAGCCACGACTGCTGAATGCTTGTCTCTCGCGCTGTCCTTCTAGTTCCCAGAACTGCTCTTTGAAGAGGAGACGGAGCAGTGTGCAGACTTATGCCTCCGACTCCTGCGCCACTGTAGCAGTAGCATCGGCACCATACGCTCGCATGCCAGCGCCTCCCTGTATCTCCTCATGAGGCAGAACTTTGAGATTGGGAATGTAAGTAAAGCACAGGGGCAGGAAAGCCCTTTTGCAGCCAAAGGGCCACATTTTCTTCTGGGCAGCGTTTTGAGGGCTGCATGCCAGTGGTGGGCAGGGCAAGAGGGGGAAGTGGGTGGAGCAACAAATCTAATTTTTAGAGTTGTACAGTAGGCTAGCTTTTGCACACACTTGCTCATTCCTTTGTGTCCTCCATCCAGACACAAGGACACATTCCATCCAAGCCAAAATACAAAGAGGGTGATGCAGGGCCAGTGAGGGCAGGGGGGGGGGGAGTATAGAGGACCAAATAGAGAGGGCTGGAGGGCCGCATTGAGGCCTCAGGTCTGAAGATACCCACCCCTGGTATAGTGTTTCTGCAAGCATGAGCTGCAATGCCTATCCAAACTGGTGCAAGAGAGGACAAGTGAGGAGCACTGATTTTTTGAGGGTCATATATTTTAAATGGGAATAGTCACGCACGGACCAAAAGGCTTGTGTCATCTTTAAAGGAGAACACTTTAATCCGGAGTTAAACAACTCAGCTATAAATTAATCATATGGATGGATGGAGTTCTGACCAGACCCCTTCAGGAGAATCCAACATGTTTGCTGTACTTTTTGGTTTGGGACTGCAATGCCTATTAAGCTGGTGTTGTCACCTGACGTTATTGGCGCAGTAACAGTTTGTTTGTTTGTTTGTTTGTTTCAGAACTTTGCCAGAGTGAAAATGCAGGTGACCATGTCACTCTCATCTTTAGTAGGAACATCTCAGAATTTTAATGAGGAGTTTCTGAGACGTTCTCTGAAAACCATTTTGACCTATGCTGAAGAGGACCTGGAACTAAGGGAAACAACGTTCCCTGATCAGGTTAGGAGGAATAGTACTAGACATAGATAAGTATGGGTTATTTTATTTTCTTAAGACCCACAATTTTCAGCTTACTTGCTTTTAGACTCAATAGGATGTTGATCCATATTGGAATTTCTGATGATGCAAAACCTGAATGTGAACATGGAGTGATACATGAAAATGTAATCAGATTTTTTTTGGGGGGAAGGGCTTCAGGTCCCATAATCCTTGACCAATGGATGTGCTGACTGGGGCTGATGGGAGTTGAAGTCCAGCAACATCAGTGGGGCATCAGATTGGATATCCCTAGTATGGTTTTTTTGTGTGGTGAGGGTTTCTTTTGTATTTGTGTTGTGCTCTGCATCACTCTGAAATCCAATCTGATGGAAGTTGGTCTAAAAATGTCTCACATAAAATAAAATAACAATAGATAATTGTGTTAAGGTTCTAAACCAGACAGATTAAATGGTGAAATGAACAACAACAAAAAATGAAGTCTGACTTGACATTTCTAAGAAACTGCTCATCCACTCAAATAATTCAGTCCAACTTTGCTGGATGGATGGATGGATGAATGAATGAATGAACATAGAATTAACAAATATTGACTGGTGATGAATGCAAAATTAGAAATACTGGAGGGGAACATGATGTCTCCCTGGCAGGATTCGTTTTTAAAAATAAACAATGGCAAGTGATTTTTGCAATTGAATTCCTGTCAGACAAATTCCTTGTTTTGCACAGAATATTTGTTTCAGATACTTTCCCTCCCATTTCAGGTCCAAGATCTTGTGTTCAACCTCCATATGATCCTGTCTGATACAGTTAAGATGAAGGAGCACCAAGAAGACCCAGAGATGCTGGTGGACTTGATGTACAGGTACAGTTTTACTGGATCTTCTGCTGTCTTAAGAAAATTTGAGTAAGTAAACGTACACTAATGTGACTCTCCTGGGTTTTTGAAAACTAGAATTGCCAAGGGATACCAGAATTCCCCAGACCTACGACTCACCTGGCTACAGAACATGGCTGGGAAACACTCAGAGAGAAGCAATCACGCAGAATCTGCACAATGTTTGGTCCACTCTGCAGGACTCGTTGCTGAATACTTGAGCATGCTTGAGGATCGGAAATATCTCCCCGTAGGATGCGTTACATTTCAGGTAATGCTCTTTGTTTACAAAACTGCACAGCTGGGCTTCTTGCCTTTCCACAAAGCAATGATGTAAGCCCCCCAGAAAACATAGCGTTGTTTATATTAAAAGAACATTTTCCAAAAATTCATGTGATAGAATTGCATCGCTCCACTTTGGCTGCTGGTACAATACATTGGAGGCACATTAGCTAAAAGCTCTTTCTGTTATTAATTTCGACCATGCACAAAGGAATTTGCCATACTTATTTACTTGCCCAATAATTCCTAAAGTAGTTTGGTTTCATGTTTCTTCTCAAAGAGGATAGGTCTTTGGTACAGTGGCTTTCCCCCCGAAAAAGAACACCTTGTGGGTAAACCTATATTTCAAATTAACATTCTGCAGAGCAAAAACAAAAAACTAAAGTTTAATTACATGTTACTATGTTCCATTAGAGTAGGACTTCGGCAGAATGGAAGCTACTTTGGTTTCAGACTTTGCAGCAGAGCATTGCCTGAACCTGGTGATGAATGAATTTTAAATAGTTGTTTTTTTGAATGAATTTTAAATAGTTGTTTTTTCAGTTTCTCTGGAACTGTAACTGCTGAAAGTAAACGTTATATATATCCTCAGAACATCTCCTCGAACGTCCTGGAAGAATCTGCAGTTTCTGATGATGTTGTATCGCCAGATGAAGAAGGAATATGCTCTGGAAAGTATTTTACTGAAGCAGGTCTGGTTGGATTGCTGGAGCAAGCTGCAGCCTCTTTCTCCATGGTAGAAGAGTTTAATACATGTATTTAGTACAGTATTCCCTTATGGTTGCATAGTATATACGATCAGTGCCCTGCATTGAGGTGGGGAACCACAGACCTGAGGGCCAAATGCAGGACTCTGGATTATCCCCAGGCCACGCCCTTTCTCATGTCATGGCCCCTCCCCCTGGACCCCACCTCTCACCCGCTCTGCTCAGCATCCTTCTCAAGTGTTCTTAAGCTTCGATAAAGCCTCTTGTGTGTTTGAATGGAGATAGAGAGAGGGAGGGATGTGGACATAGAAACCTCTGGTTTGAATACAGCCTAGCATACACAGGTGAGAATCACATCAGTTGTTTCGCCCACTTTTACCTCTGGCCACACTCACAGCTGGAAGGGGGAATTTCCAGGTGTTAATGCAGGCCAGAAAATAGTTCCCCACCCCTGTTCTGCATGTAAATAAACACTGGGTGCAACTCAAATGCACAATGCAAAGTATAGAAGCTTCAGTATTTGCATTTCAGCTGCTTAGCTGCACTGAATTCAGTCATTTAAGTGGCAGCAGCACTGACTAAAGTTGCTTGTGAACCAGCCCACATACTTTGTGCCGTTGGTATCATGGCTAAGCTGGTTCTCCAACATGCTGTGCTAAATCAGGATCCAACTGGAATGTGCATTCAGAAGTTGCTATGAAACCTTGTTCAGCACTGCATTTCCTCAAAATTCTGTGTCATCAAGGTTGGCCTTGACTGTGTAGTGTTAGGAAGCTTCTGTCTGTGGATTGGAACACAGTTTTATATAATCTTTAAAAAGGCTCTCATTCCATGGGCTAAAGCAAACATGCTGGCATCCCACACAGCTGCTACATAGGCTGTTAGCTGCTTCCTTCATACATGGACCAGCACGCGAGCTGTGAGTCTTTTATCAGTGTTCATCAAGTTTAAATTGGCCTTTGATGC
The DNA here is from genome assembly GCF_964106915.1 of Podarcis gaigeae. Classification (NCBI taxonomy): domain Eukaryota; kingdom Metazoa; phylum Chordata; class Lepidosauria; order Squamata; family Lacertidae; genus Podarcis; species Podarcis gaigeae. Next base: position 60,736,800 of record NC_139682.1, on the reverse strand, counting down.
ATGGAGTCTTGCAAACTTTTGGGAAAATGTACATTTGCACAGGTCTAACACACGACTGATACTTATACCATGCATTACTTGTTCCATCTCAGTAACCAAATAATCCAAAGCAAGTGTTGTAGTTTCATTATCGTAATATAAGCATTTTAATAACATGTATTCAGGCTGCTGCATGTCTGGTTTTTTGATGGATCGATAGAACCGCCTGACATTGACACTGTTTTGTAGGCTGGCATGTACGAAGCAGTCAACGAGGTTTACAAAATCCTCATTCCAATTCATGAAGCTAACAGAGATGCCAAGAAGCTTGCCACAATTCACGGTAAACTCCAGGAAGCATTCACCAAAATAGTTCATCAGGTAATGACTTGGGCTCTTGCTTGCAGCGCGGAGATCCTTAAAAGTATTTGTGTCATTCCCCTTCAAGTTACATTGAAACCTCAATGGCCGTTATTTTCCAGGTCATCAAAGAATTCAAAATATGGAGACCTTGTGGACAATATTGCAAAGTGTAAAAAATCAGCAAAACTAGGCAAACAGATCAGTCAGATCAGTCCTAATTTTTCCAAAGCCTTTCACCTAAGTCAGGTTACTATAATGTAGTGTATTGCAAATTCATTCCCTGCTTGTGTTTTCCAGGCTAGAGACTGACTTCACAACATGTGAAAGTGTAGTTAAGGTGTTTTCATACTGCAATCCTGTTTACTCCCATTAGTTACTTAGCTGTAAGTAAGCAGGTATAATATTGCAGCCCAAAGCTATACATAGCTGGACAGCCTGGGGATTTAATTTTACTCTTTTGCATTTTGAGCTACCTTTTTGGCAGGTATCTCTTTTTTGGTGCTGCAACATCTCTCTGCTTGGGCAAACTGTGACCTGCATTGTAGAGGCTGCGTAGTAACGAATGACTCTACTTTTGGGTGTGGAGAAGTGGGCTGGAAGTGTCACTGACAGATGGCTCCATGGGCCAAGAGAGGAGCCCAGTGGAGGCATTAAAGCTCCCATGTTCATCAGCAAGGGAAGAAGAAGTGAGGCTGTTGCAAGCAGCCCTCTCCCATCTCACACACTCCAGTCTGTGCCCTGCCATGTTGTCGGCATCTACAGCACGAATGTTGGGGTGGGATGGAGTTCTCGCATGTATAGTTATAGAGACGAAGGACCCCTCTCTGCAGACATTCATGCAGCACACGTGGATACCAAGAGAAGAGCATGTGACTCAATGCAGTCCTGCTTCTTCCATGTTGATGAATGCAACAGCTAAATTTTCTATGGTATGTGGGGGCCAAAACAAGGGCAAGTTGGCACCACAGCAGCTGGGATCAGATCAGACTCTAAGCAAAACTTAAGGCACATTCCCAGGCAGTTCAGGCTAACGGCAGCTGAATTTAACCATGGTTAATTAACATGAAAGCTAATGTTAAGCATGCCCCCTTAAGCATTTGAAACCAGGATTTGAAGCAGAACAGTGGGTGCCTGGGCACAAAATTGCAGCCAGCTGTTGTCCATATACTGATAAATGAGGGCATTTGCATCTGTGCAGGGCCTCCAGAGGCTCTGCTAGATTGAGGCTATTATTTTCCATTTTGGTTACATTTTTACTTCCTGAATTTAGCAGGGAGATACTGTTTGGACAGCTGGTTGTGCCATATGATTATTTTTAACTGGAGCTCAAGCACAAATGAAGAATGGTTTGCATTTTGCTTTACGGATATAAACAACAATGTCACAAATTGAGTACTGCCATTCATTACTTGGGAACTGCAATTGTATTCCACAGCATGCCGTTCAGCGCGCAAAAACTGAATTCCTCCAGCAGGACTAACCTGGGTTTCAGTAGCTGAACTTCAGGCTGGAATGGTGAATGCAATGTAATAATTTCCGATTGCCAGAGGATTTGCATTTACATTCGATTTCCAGCGCCCGATAATGGAGCTTCTTCATACTTAATATTCTGGGCTATGAAACGAAAGGCTAACTTAAATGTGTGGCAGCTAAGCCATTTCAAGTGCATAGCACCTTATTGTTGATGGTTGTGTTTTGGCCTTTGAAAAGGAGCTGGTCTTGTTCCTGTGACATACCTTTTTGTTTTTTGTTTTTTTTGTTTTACTTTTTATTACACAGAGTACTGGCTGGGAGGTAGGTAATGTTTTAGTTAGTAAAGAACACTAATAGATTGGTCTGATGATGACTCCTGCCCATGCTTTGCCCACATGTGCTAGCTGTGGGTATTTCTGTTGCTGTCTGCTATTGACCTGAATTAATTAACCAAAGAAATATCAGTAAAACTGTTGTGGTCATTTTAGACAATTTAGGTAGTGCATGAATGCATTTGTATTATGACACTAATGAGGTTCTTTGGTGAATGAGCCACTTTTTACCATCACTAGTTTGTTGTTTTTGTATTCCATTTCTCATCAATATTGACACAGAATACCATTTCTTCCTACCATATTTTCACCCCCCAACACAGGGGTCGATTTAAGTTCTAATGCTCAAAGACCTTGAATGCAAAAAACTGTTTCCCATTAGAAAGACGTTCACTCATATCCTAATGTATAACTGTAGTATTAATACTCTTCTGCTACATTAAGCTCTGAGCATGAGTGAAATGAACTTGAGTTTAGTCCTAGCTCTCAAATCTCTTAAGAATTAGGTCATGGGCTTCAACTGGGTGCCAAGATAGAGTCCTTTGTTTTGATTCTGAGATGTACAAAATTCAAATTCCTCTGCAGCAGTTCAGTGACCTAATACAGCTGATTCTCATGTATGTCTGGACCCAAACCATGAAAATAATCCTTGAAGATCTTATGGGAGATACAATCCATCAACCTTGCCCTGGCTTGTATAAGAATGCCAGTTTCATCATCCCATGGACTGCGGGAGGGTTTACAGAGAATTATATGAAATAGGGACTCTGCCTCAGCTTTTGTTTTGCTGAAAAGATTTCCTAAGCTTCATGAAGCAAGCTTAGAGGTTGTACAGTTCCCTTGCTTCCTGGACATTGCCCTACCTCCCGAAATCTTAGAATTCTGCCTTTGAGATTTGTGGTTAGTGCCCAGACTTTGACAAAAAGCAGAAAGACCCCTTTTGTGTTATTTGATTAGCTGTTTGGAAGTTACTGATATGGTTCTAATATGGCCCGTCATACTGAGCAAATTTCCAGCCCAACTGCCTTTTAGATGATCATGCCCCTTAAAGACTTGCACATTTATTTTTCAGACATCTCAAGATTCTTGGTTATTTTTGCTGCAACGGCCTAAGATGGCTATCTGTCGGGAAATAGTTATAATGGAAAATACTGCAACAAATATCCAAGACTATAAATAGATAAGTTTGAACGCGGACACCTTCATTTTTTGTCGCAGGACAGGCACATTCTTGAGAGTGGCATGGTTTACACATAACACTAAGACATGGTTTAATAAATCATGGTTTAATTTTCTCGCCTGAACCCTGCCCAGCAGCTTAATCATGGTTTATTAACCACAAGCAAATTATGCTAATAAGCCATGGTGTGCTTTTTGTTTAGAAACCCCGGCTTATGTTAACCATGGCATAAAGCTCAGTGTGAACTCATCCAAAATCAGATTCCCGTTGAAATAATTGGTGGTACAGGGCACTTAAGTATGTAAGCCCTTCTGATTTCAGTGGGACTCGAGTACCTCTAATTTCCTTACAGTTGTGTCTAAAATGTACCAATCAAACCTCCATCCTCATTTAAAAACAATAGAAGTGTCTCCAAATACATATCTTTTATATACACCAACGCAGACCAATTTTGTAAGGAATTTTAAGAATTTGGTACGTAGCTGAAATATGTGTGTTTTGCATTCTCTTGTTGTTGTTAGTAAATATGTGAATAGTTTTTGGATTCCACCTCCCCAAAAGCTGTACAAGTTCTGATTTCTGCTTCTGATTTTCTCTGACTATGTTGCTCTATCAGATAAGAGTCCGGCTCTCTTGTTTAGAGCTTTGGTTCAGAAGAGCAATTACAGACAAGTCAAAGCATCATCAAGGCATGTAATATCAAGAGTGCTAATTCCATGACCCGCCATCTGCAAAGAGGCTTGGGGACCCAAAATCAGTTTTGGAGCTGGTGTGCTTTTTTGTACCACCTGGGAGCTGGCCCAAGCACGTGCAGCCTTTTACAATGGCCACTTTAACCGAAAGGCAAAGTTCATGTCACACAGACTCTCCATTTAGCTCAAGCGCTTGCTTGAAGTGGCACCCATACAGTTTGGTTGCTTCCGTCAACTGCACCATGATTCACCTCCCCCCGAAGGGTTTCCCTGGTGGTGTTAAAATTGGCACAAAACCACAGCAAAAGGCAGTTTGTGGCTGTTCCATTAATGGGACGACAGCCTGTGAGCATCTTTTCTGATCAATGTGTGTGATGCTAAATCGACCCCTGAAGTATATCCTGTCATCAGTTACAATTTTAACATTATTCAGTAATGTTCTATTGCATGGTAAAACACACCCATGGTTTATGTTCTTGTCCACTGCTTTGCACTTGAACTTTCCTCTTGCTGGACATTTTCCTTCTGTGTGGCCTTTTAATACCCATTGCATGTTATTTACCCAGTTCCAGTTTTTAAAATACTTTTTTTGTTTTGTTTATTTGCTGCCAAATGCTGCTTATTTGTTTTGGATTTTCCCTAATCAAAATACTTTCTGTTTTCTCCTCTATTGCCCTGGTTGCTGATCCTCCTCCCCACTTTTACTATTGTCTGTTGTGGTAAGTTCCTACTAAGTTGTTGGTGATTTTTTTTTTTAAACTCCCATGGCATCCCCCAATAATTTCATTTTACCAATGACTTATGCCAGCTCAGGGGTTTATGAAACGCCACATAAATCAATCCCAATTAGGTTTGTACGGAAAAAACTTCCCAGCTAACTCCTAAAGTTAAATGTTCGTGGAGGAGTGGTTTTTCCTCATGGAAAGGGGGTTGAACTTAAGTAGGCCTTTTGGCTTCTTCAACTCTGATGTTACAAATTCAAATGCCAGGTTAGCCATTTCACTTCAATGAAAGTGTGGCATTATTGACTCTGATCAGACGGCCTTGGGCATATTTGCACTTCCCTGTGGATAACAGCAGGGCCAAATTCGGCAACAATTTTTGTTGTTTTTGGCTAAGTAAATCCAGTTGGCAAAGGTTTTGGTTCATGTGCAGAAGGAGCCTCTTAAAACTTTGTACCCAACAGATATTTACCATGCATAACAACATATTATGAACCCTTCATAAGTCATGACGGCTGTTATACCTGCTCTGCCAGTTCTGTAATGACTCTACAGTGTTCACCTTCATTCTCTTTGCCTACCAAGGAGCTATTATTTTTTCCTCAAAATAATAGATTTAAATGCTTTATAATAACTTCCTTTCTCATAACTGCATTTTAGCACCTCTCAGAAACAAAGACCATGGAGTTTTAATTTGTTTTGTTTGCTTGAAAGCAAGGGTTTTGATTTCTGTGAAAACCTTTGGGCAAAATTATAGAGCCTTCATGTATTCAGAACACACTTGGAACAATAACATGATGACATATGATGTTATTGATGTCCCCATCTTTTGCCTGTTGTTTATGGAACTTCGTGCTTTGGTTCTTGTGTTGCACACATTCCAGCATGCTCTGGGTTGACATTTCCCCAAAATCTTCCTAGGCATTGATCCATCAACACCCCCCCCCATTCCCCTCCCCACAAATTAATGGAAGCTAAATGGAAAGAACCTTCGTTATAAACACCACCTCCTAATTTGTCTTAGGTGACCATTGTTAAAGCTTAGAATGATGCTTGTTTATTTGAAACTCCAGTCATAATAGTACTTTTGATTCATTACATACGTTTCCTTAAGTGTCTCATGATGTTGCCAAGATTATTAATGGAAGTTAGAGCAATTAGCAGACAATGCTGCCCAAGCCAAACAGCTTACCTTTCCTACTACAAAAATCAAGGAGAACCCTAAAGTTTGTGGCGTATGTGGAGGGGGAGCCTCCAGGAGAGCAAGTTGGGTTCTCTAAAAGCCTAGAGAGAGTTGCAGAGATTTAGAAGGTGCCTGCTCATGTGTGGACAAGCACTGTCAGCCATAAAATTACCTGTTGTCCTTCAGTCCTTTTTATCAAGTTCATTGTCGCTTTTATGGAACATTGCATACGTTACACTTTCCTGCAAGGTTCTTATGATGCACATAATTCATAAGTGAATTATGCACGTGTTGTCTATTTTGCCACATGTGTGTGTTCATAAGCAGCTGTGATTCCCACTGCATGTGCCAAGCTAAGTATGGGTGTTTTCTGCCAATGGCGGTCAGTGTGCATGCCTTTCCCCTGCAAATGGAAGCAATATCACTGTCCGAGAAACATCATGTACACAGTGGCCCTGAGTGACTTCTAATGCTTTGGATTGTCATTGGGAATAACAGTAAGTGGATTTATGTGGATGAAAGCCATAAGGTACAAGTGTTCAGAGAGAGAGAAGAGTGTTCCACAGTTGTAGGATACACATATAATTATGAATATAAGCTTAAATGCAACCCAGGCGCTTAACTTAGAAATGACATCAGAGTGGCTGAAATGTATTTGAGGGTCTTTCTCAATTTTCATGGAACACTTGATACCGTCCACTGGTACAGAGGATATGCTGAGGAATGTCAATTCTGGTAGCTTACTTGAGTCAACCTTGTTTTTATATAGGCCAGTTGGGATTAACACAGACTGAAGTTGTCTGTGCTACTATTCCAAGACGGGGGAAATTAATCTGTAGTCTTCCCAACACTGACTTCCTGCCCATTCTGCAACTTCTACTTTTTCCTTAGGGTCGTGTAAGTAGTCTGTTAGCTGTTTCCACCTCCCTTGGGCAGTTCATGGGCCTACTCCAGTTTCTGTCCTGGGTATTGACCAATCTAGTTAACTATCAGAATCTTTGTTTATGGCCACAGCAGATTACCTGTCATTGAAGAGCAATGTCACATGAGAGGTTGGTGTTATTGCAAAAGTAGGCAGGTGTTCGCAAGACTGCTCTTCAGTAGTCCAGGCTAGGCAGTCAGAGAATGGTAAGGGGTGGTGACTTCTCATCTTCTCAGGACCTTTTCTATAAGGTCCAGTAGCATTTTACTCTGTCATCCTATTCTGCTGGATGTATGGGGCAACATCATGAAAATGGAGTGTCCTGATGGCATTATTTATTTCTCTCTCTAATCAACCTGGGTCCTAAAATTCTGGTTTGGCAGTGTCTGTCCAGGATATAGGGAGGGATGTGGAGAAGGTGTTTGAAGCTGAATCCAGAAAAGACTGAGTTGATTGGTAGGCCCTATGATCTCGGAGGGTCAGAAATATCTTCTATTAATCATTTTGGTTTCCTAAAGCCAGTAAGGTGTAGTGGTTAGAGTGTCAGACTAGGACCTGGAAGACCAGGTTTAAATCCCCGCTTAGCCATGAAGCTCACTGGGTGACTCTGGGCCATTCTCTGCCTTTTAGCCTGGAGCTCCTTGGAGGGAAAAGTGGCATATAAATGCAATACATAAAGTCTGCAGACTTTTGCTGGACTGGTGGACCCAAAGAGTACGGTAGTACCTTGGTTCTTGAACTTAATCTGTTCCGGGAGCCTGTTTGACTCCTGAAACCAATCGAAAACCAAGGTGCAGGTTCCAGTTGGCTGCAGGAGCTTCCTGCACTCAAGCAGAAGCCACGCCGGATGTTCGGCTTCCGAAAAACATTCACAAACTGGAACACTTCCGGGTTTGCGGCGTTCGGAGGCCAATTTGTTTGGCAACTAAACCGTTCAGGAACCAAGCTTCCACTGTGCTTGATAACTCCATTTAGAGAAGGTGCACTTTTTTCTCAGGTTACAAACTAACAACCACAAGAAATGTCTTTGTGCTCTCCAAGTTTGACTGTAGTAATAATGCACACTGCCTGAGGATTCATCGTCACCTGGGAATGATGAAGATCAGGATTACTACCACTTGAAAGAAATGGGCTGCTCTTGCTCCCAGACCTACACCAACATTTTGATATTTCAGTAACAATTAGAGATGCAGATTATGACTTGCGAGGCCCTAAAGAGTTTTATCCTTGTATGTTCTTAGAGCTTTCGTTTCTCTTTTGTGTGCCCATCCTGACCGTTAACATAGGTGGACAATTTCTTCTTGCATGGTCTCCCTGGATGACGTTTCCCCCAGGCACCAGAGTATTATCCCAAATCGCTGTCCATCCTTTCTGTTGAAGCTAGAATTGGAAGCTAGTGAGGGAGGCTTTGTTTATCTATTTTAATCCTCTTCTTTTTTCCTGTTAAGCGTCTTTTGAAACGTGTTACTGGCCCAGAGACACCAAGGATAGGGTGGGATGCAAAGTTCAACAGCTAGTGCATCACATTGCTCCTTTTTTTATATAATTCTGAGTGCTGCAGCATAACTGTGCCATGAGAGTAAAGGTGAACATTTGGAGTACTTTTCTCAGCTTATATTTGTGACTATGTGCATGCAGTGTGAATTCTTTCAGTTGTGACTTGGTGGAAAGAAACTGCAGATTTGGTGGCTTCCATTTCAAACAATTTGCTGCTCTCTTATCTTTCAGTTTACATTTTTGCCTTCCACATAAGTGTGCACCACCTCCCAGTTTTATTGCTACAAGTGTTGGGTGTGTTAAGACGGCTCAGTTTACCACTGAGCCAAATGGAAGCAGCTGCTTGGAATCGTAATATAGGAGCATCTGTATATGCCAGAATAATGCAGTTTAGCACTATGGTTCACCCCAGAAATTATGTGCTCAAAACAACTTGTCTGTTTTGAATTGCTGCGAAGTCACTTCCCCTACTATAGAGGGGGTGTGAATAGGTGGAGAGTTGACAGACGACTCTGCATCTCAAAGACTCCCAAAACAAAAGTGGGAGAGGAACCTGGGAGGCTTTCCTAGCAGAAAGGATGGATTGGCATTCGAAAATTTGTGAATTGTCAGAGTGATCCATACAATTGCATGGAGATGCGATACCAGGTCTCCTTTCCAGTGTTTGTTCTGCAAATTGTACCACTGGAAAAACAAGAGATCCCAGTGGCACTAACATTTTACGGCAGCATGCGCAATATGTTCTCATGGACTGTGGCTACAGGAAAGTTTAGTGGTTGCCGCCTGATCCTGCTTTCATCTCTATTAGAGAACAGAATACAACATACGGCAGTCTAGTTTCCATAGCACTAATCACACTGATGCCGTCACATATAGAAGAAACCACAAGAGGGCATGATGTGGTGACAATATAATGCTATACCGCTATGCAGTCTCTCACAGCTCACACACCAAATGCGGGGGAAAGTTATTCCAACCAAGGCACCATCTCCGCCCCTTAAACCCATTTTATTCCCATTTTCTTAAATGATGAGCTGCAAAGAACAAATTAGATAACACCAATTATTCCCCACATTTATTATTTCAGCATTCTGCTCTGATGATGACATAGTCCATGCCATATTTTAGGCCACAGTCCCAGAGAACGGAAGCATGCAAGTAAACTGTGAAGTCCAGCAAGAATCCCTAATGATTCCTGAGTGATCCAGACCCGCAAGGTGTTGGAAATTTGGCTTGGTCCAAACTCAGAGTGACACCAACCTAACCAGTGGTAAATCTGTGCTGCTCCACCAGTATCAAGAAAGCAAATAGCCATGACAGTGTTCCTTTCTGTAAGGTTGCTTTCTTGACTATTGCCAGCATTGCTTTCTAAACCTGTTAGGCTGGCTAAAGTGGTCCCGTTCTTATGCCGAGCTACTGATTTTTATCCCATTGCATGATTGAGGCTAGCTTTCCCATAAATCTCGTGAGTGTATGGTTTAAATTTTAGTGTGCCCCTCCTTTTTTTTTGCTGTAACTGGTTTACAGTTCTCTTTAGTCCTACTTGTTGGTTTGTTTGTTCCTGCATGGCATTGTGTTCAAAGGGAGTGTTAAAAGCAATGGAAAGATGTGAAGGGGCTTTTGTATTGAAATGCTATTCGTCTTTCTGCACCTAGGATGGTAAGCGGATGTTTGGTACATACTTCCGTGTTGGTTTTTATGGGACTAAATTTGGAGACCTCGATGAACAAGAGTTCGTTTACAAGGAACCAGCCATAACAAAATTGGCTGAAATTTCTCATCGGTTAGAGGTGAGGTGGTCTCAGCAAGTCTAAAATACAATCCTGTAGTTCCATGGGCTTTCAGGAAGCTCCCAGTATGTTTCCAAATGCAATTCAAAGTGATGGTGCTGACCTTTAAAGCCCTCGGCCCTGTATACCTGAAGGAGCATCTCCACCCCCGTTGTTCAACCCAGACCCTGAAGTCCAGCTCAGAGGGCCTTCTGGCGGTTCCCTCATTGTGAGAATTGAGGTTACAGGGAACCAGGCAGAGGGCCTTCTTGGTAGTGACCTTCCCGTCAGATGTCAAATAAGTAAATAATTACACAACTTCATGAAGGCAGCCCTTTATCAGGAAGCTTTTTATGTTTGGTGTCTCATTGTGTTGGAGAACTGCCCAGAGTGGCTCAGTGCATGGGTGAAAGGGACCCTTCAGGCCAAGTAATTTCCAATCGTACACAAAGAGCAATCAAAGATAGGAGCCCTGTTTACTTTACTTTTTAAACCTCCACAAGGTAAACGTAGGCTCAGCTTTATCTTGTACCAAGATTAGCCCAGTTCTGAGCCATGGGGTTGCATTCAGACAACCATACCTTGGCTTAATAAGCTGAGATGTGAATGAGCCTCATGCACCCACAGACGGCTGCTTCACCTTTTGCTTCGTGCAAGTCAGGAAGTTTCAGTTAGCTATAGTTTCCCCTTACATTCCAACTGGGAACTGATGGTTTCGAGCTTCCAAACAAGTCAGAATACAAATCATTGGTTTAACATTGGCTTAGGACCATGACATGTTTAGGAAACATATAGTTTCCCAGCTTGAACTGAGAGTTATATATATAGTTTATTAACTGCAGTTAATTAAGACTAAATCATTACACTCATGAATGAAAGAACAAAACAGCTGCAGTCGGGGAACAAAGCTCATTCATATCTTGGCGCAGTGTGTGCTTTGGTGTGTAATGTGTGGTCTTTTAAACTTGTTTTGCTGCACACACTGTCCAGCATGTATGATAAAATGATGGGATTTTTCCACATTGACAAAATACTTTGAGGCAGGCTTCCCCCCATACGTTATTATTTTTCCTGTCCCCCCAAAAAAAAATTGTTCCCCAAAGTTATGCAGGCATAGCCCACACCACAGCCACAGTTTTCATGTGATTCTGCTAACATTGTGTGCCAACCCTTCCTTTAAAACTTTGCTCCAGATTGTACTTTATAATATCTTGTTGATAATTTTCAGGGTTTTTACGGAGAAAGGTTTGGTGAAGATGTTGTCGAAGTAATTAAGGACTCTAACCCTGTCGACAAATGTAAATTAGATGCCAACAAGGTAAGAAGCTAAAAATAAGTATCAAGTTGGACATTCCTGTATTTGGTGTGAGAAGTGCCCTTGTTCCTGGCTTGTGCATGGCTACACACTATGGTTCCAGAAAATAAATTGAGTGGATAAGATGATGCTGCACCAGGGCCATTTATCTCAAGATCTCCCTGACCTTATCCACACACCTCTCTAAATCTAGATACAGGTATCAGGTAGCAGTTTTTAGACAATTCTGGTTTAGAATATAATTGATGTATTGTATCACTTCATACTATATTTTCACCAGGGAGACTGGGGCAAGAGTTGTCTGCTTTCACCGACTTTTGTATCTTTGCAACTGGCTCTGAGAGATAAGTTCACAGTGTGGAGGACAAAATGGTGGCAAGCTTGTGCTTTCCACTGGTGTGGGCCTCGTTCTGCCTCTTGGTTAATGCCCCTTGCTGCTCACTCACAAACAAAAATTCTGCAGCAGGAGCAGCGTCATGAGTGAATGAGGGCCATGTGCGGTTGCTAATTGGCTGGTGACTATTCTGCAGTGTATTCCTACTAGTCTGTTTTTCTGCCCCAGGCCTATATACAGATAACTTATGTGGAGCCTTACTTTGACACATACGAAATGAAGGACCGGATAACCTATTTTGACAAAAACTACAACTTGCGGCGATTCATGTACTGTACGCCCTTCACGTTGGATGGCAGAGCTCATGGTGAGCTGCATGAACAGTTCAAGAGGAAGACCATCCTCACGACATCACATGCATTCCCTTACATTAAAACCCGGATTAATGTCATTCACAAGGAGGAGGTGAGCCCTGAACAGTGATGGTAACTGTAAATTTAAGAGGGAGAAATGCCAGAAATAGAGGGGGAATGATTAACATAAAAAATAATGCGCTCAGCAAAGTTTCAGCTTGCTGATTATTGATTGGCATGTTTTAGATGCATTTACAAAGCTGCTTTTACTGCAAAAGCCTGAGAGGAGGAGCTTTTATTTCAGGTGTCAGGTTTTGATACTGATGATTACTATTGCTGGAAAACTGCTCTAATTTTTTCAGTAGTACTTTGCATCCAGCAACTGCGAAAAGGAAAAATCAACACACTCGTATAGCTCAGTTGGTTAGTGTGTGGTGCTGATAACACAAAGGTTGCAGGTTTGATCCCTGCATGATATGGGACAGTTGCACATTCCTGCATTGCAGGAGGTTGGACTAGATGATCCTTAGTGTCCCTTCCAACTCTACAATTCTATGATTCTCCCTTTCCTTATTTATGAGTCTAAATTAAATTTTCTTGTAATCACAGTGAAAAGAGAAGCCCCTGATGTTCTTCTTAAATTTTCCTGTGTTCGTTTCCTTAGATCATTTTGACACCAATTGAAGTTGCCATTGAGGATATGCAAAAGAAAACCCAAGAGTTGGCTTTTGCAACACATCAAGATCCAGCAGATCCCAAAATGCTCCAGATGGTGCTTCAAGGTTCAGTAGGCACAACGGTAAATCAGGTAAGGATACAGAACTTGTAGGCCCTGTCAGTGTCTTGATCAGAAAGGTCCATGAGTACAACCATCAAGACTTGCTTATTTTAAAAAACATTGTCAAAAATGGGTTCTGACTATATATTGCATATAAACAGTAATAATAGTGTGTGTGTATATATATATAACTTGTTTTGTATTGAAGAACTAAGAGGACAGTATTATTGAAGTAATGGCTAACAGAGTATGTGCAAATGCAAGTAATTTGAGTGTGTAGAAGCACATTTGCCGAGTTTTACTCTCTGAAGCAAAGTGGTTCTGTGAGTTAACAGCAGAAGCAAGAGGTGGACACTTTTGATTGAATGGAACATGTGATTGAATGGAACATGTGATCTCCCCTTCCCAGCACAGAATATCTCTAAAAAACGATTCACCTTTTTTTTAAAGGCAGACATTTCACTGAAAAGCAGTACATAATACATGTTTGCTCCGAAGAAAGCCCTATTGTGTTCAATGGGACTTATTCCTAGGTAAACATGTATATGTGATACCTAAAAACTAGAGGTCAGTGCCCACCAACAAGTAGGGGTAGGTGTCAGACCGAATCAGTATTTGAATCTTTGCTAAGTGCAGCTGTATTGTGTGGAGGGAGCCACACATATTTCATATGAGAGAGTGTGGTGGGTCCTATTTTGAGATCTGTATGCATCCTTAGAGTAGTTATAGGCAACATTTGAAAGCAATCCTTGCGCAGCTCTGCCTTCTCCTTGACAGTTGCATAAATGTCTATGTAGATAGGAAGAGAAGGGAGGTTGTGGAGTGTGGTCCTAGTGGGGAGACAGCCTAAAGAAATTCTGTAGAGTCTTCCATGTATGTGAAATGATTCCAGTAGCCAGCCCTGCAGAAGTATCTCACTACCTGCCTCTTCTTTAAAGGGACCACTAGAGGTTGCACAGGTTTTCTTATCAGAGATACCCAACGATCCTAAGCTCTTCCGTCACCATAATAAACTACGGCTTTGTTTCAAAGACTTCACAAAAAGGTATTGTGTTTCAATGAACATCTTTTTCCCCATTTTAATTGTCCTAAAAAAGATCATGATAGATATGTTGATCAATTGTCTTGTGGTGGGTCTGATTACTTACTTTAGTCCCTTCTCACCTTGCAACCCTGATGTACATCGGAAGTCGAACGGAATCCGTTCCGGAAGTCCGTTCGACTTCGGAAACCAAGGTGTGGCTTTCGATCGGCTGCAGGAAGCTCCTGCAGCCAATCAGAAGCTGCGTCGGATGTTTAGGTTCCAAAAGAATGTTCGCAAACCGGAAACGCTCACTTCCGGGTTTGCGACGTTCAAGAGCCGAAACGTTCCGAGTCGCAAGGCGTTCAACGTCTGAGATACTGTATATTGCTTCTTAATTCATTTCTGCGTAATTTAGAAAATTCCCTGAAACTTTATCCTACATTCCTCAAAAAAGCACTACTAAGGCGTACAACAGATTTGGCATTATTAGGTGGCACTGATGTTCTTCCAGCACGTTGGCCTTGATCCATGAATGCTGACGCACTTCTGCATCCTTTCAGGAGCAGTCCGCTTTTTTCTTGTCTAAGCAAGGGGCATTCTGGACATGTACGGTGAGCATTTTCCTTCTGTTAAACAAGGAAACACAGAAAACCTCACAGTGCTTTGTATTTACCTTTTATATACATGTTGGAGAATCATGTGTAGCCAGGTGCTTTGGTACAGAAACAGTAGCTTCATTTCTTTTTAAATGCTGTTAGACAGCTTTAGAGAAATCAGATTTCTAGGATGACTTGGAGACATCTACTCCAAGGAACAGAAAGACTGATGTTTTATTGTGTGAAAGCCAATTTTGGCATTGCAGTCACACTGCGTTGGAAGTTTCGGATGTTTCCAAATAAGTGCAATTAGTTTTGTGACCCAAGGAGTGTACGCAAAGGAAACAGATACAGTGCTGCTGGCTGGCTCCAAGAGGGTAACTATGGTCACTTTCCTGTTGTCTGATTTTTTTTCTTTTCTAGGTGTGAAGATGCACTGCGCAAGAACAAGAGCCTGATTGGTCCAGATCAAAAAGAGTATCAGCGGGAGCTTGAAAGAAATTACCACCGTCTCAAAGAAGCCCTTCAGCCTCTGATCAATAGAAAAATTCCCCAATTATACAAGACGGTTCTTCCTGCTGCTTGCCACAGGTAATTCTTATATATGTTAACATCTGTTAATGTTTCTTTAAAAGGTCTCCTGGATAGGAAAAGTACATGGGAAGGCAAATTGAAAATTCCTATCTGTAGTGATATAAAATCCTTACAATTACTTTACTAACACCCCTATATGTGTGGCCCCAAGCCCTCTTTCTCACACTTAAGAAGACCAGAGCCTTAGGCTTCTAGTCACCCCTGAGATAGGAGAACTAGTTAATTTTATAGCTGCACATGCAAACACTTTGTGTAGCAGAATATTACCACCAGACTCTGGCGTTCAGCTTGGGAAGTAGAAGCTTATCTCATTGTTTTTTCCTCCCCAGAGATTCCTTCAGCAGAATGAGCCTTCGCAAAATGGACATCTGAGCACCTTAAAATACACTTTAAGAATTTTAAGGTACTGAACAAACGAGTGCAGTGTCATCAATACCGGGAATTTTTTATAAGTTTTATTTGGAAATAAAACTTTGGACTTTGTTCAGGACACCATGCACACATTTTACCAATTTACATGGAAGTGTTAAGTGGCCAAATTTCCCTTCTGAATTATTATATAGACTTCAAACCTTTTTTAACCCCATGGCAACAGTATACAAACTACTGGTGAGACTGTAAACACAACTGTTTTTTAAGGCATTTTTTAATATTCAGAGGTACTCCAAATGCATCAACCATTATTTATAGCATTCTTTAATGTTAAATTTGTTTTTGTTTTAGTTCATATATTTATTTTATATTAGGAGCATTTGCAAATGCATTTAAACCATTTTTAATGCAGTGTTTATTTTAATGGTACCATTAAATATTTGAATGTTTACACTTTATTTCTTGGTGTGCCAGCTTTTAAAATTCATCTTTGTGTGAAAAAAGATCCTAGAGAAAGGTAAGTACAAAATGCTTTTTAAGGATGCTTTCATTTTTAAACTTTTTGTGTCACGTGGCTACAGTTACATTGGGCTTGTGCCTCAAAATGCTGGGATGACCTTGGGGATATGGGGGTCCACAAAAGCCAACCTGTTTCTAAAGCGCTAATTTCCAGTTTCAAATACTGGTTTGGGTCACTGAAAGTGAAGCAGAGACTTTTGGCTTTCAAGCAGACATGAGGTGCTAAGTAGCTCGTCTCTTTCATTCCTGTTGCAAGGCTAAGCTGGCTTCAGCAAAGGATGCTGCACAGGAAGGAAGGACTTGTATAAAGTAGACTGGGTGTTCACATGATGTATTCATTACATAACACTACTACCGCTTCAGTGATGCCTGTTTTTTGCAAACTGCTAGTTCAGCATCAAGGCTGCAATCCTAACCCCTTATTTGAGAGCAAGCCCCATTTCAATTCAGTTGATTGACAAACATTTAGTCACTGCTTTAGAGTTTTTTCTCAGTATCAACTTCTCAGTAGATATGCCTAGTGCAAAATTTTATGATTCTCTTCGAAAACTATGCCAGCATACTGGAAAATGTGGTAACTGCCTTTAACCAAAAATACCTTTAGTCCACCTTGTGTTCAATTAGAAATCATATTTGAAAGGGATGAAATCTGTAAAAGCCACTACTGTTAGAATAGTGTTAAGGTAAGTGGAGTGAGTACATTGCAAATTCAGTTCACAGATTACCCAAAACCAAACCTAGTTTTAGCATCACTTGTACATTCAATAGAAAGTACCAACCAATCAAACCTCCCTTATGCAACCCATGGATACAGTTGCCTTCAAAAGTACTGCATGCCTAAAATGTGAAGTGGTCCTTAGAAACTGGAACCCTCTGTATTGGTACCTAGCTATGCTTATCTTTTAAAGAAAAATTGCAGTAGTTTATTTATACTAAAATAGCGTAACCTGAACTCAGAAATAAAACTGAAACACCAAGTCATGTATGCATTCCTACCTTGAAACTGAGATGAGCATCCCACCGCATATTTTGACTATATGAGGAACAATGGAGAAGGGTAAGGGCACAAAAGAAGCAATTACTTTTTCAGGTCCTATGGCTTTATAAATAAAGAAAAAAAAATTTGTTTGCAAAAGCAACTGGATTTATTTATATCAACTATACACTCTAGAATATGAGTACAAATAACTTTATTTTTAAAGAGAGCGAACATGAGTAGTGTGACAAAATTAGAACCACCTTTAAATGCTACTGTGCTCTTAAAGCATTTTATTCAACAGACTATATATATAGGTTTGTATTGCTATGATCTGTATATAAACTATAAAGATAATTACCCACTTTAAAAAAATCATCTCATTTTTACAGAATCTTAAGTCTGGTGAATCATTCTGTAGCTTCATAGGTGCTCTTCAGTGCTGATCAGATGCTAAACTTATTTACATAGTTAAAATACAACCTCACTCTACAATTTTCTTATAAAACAGCAGGTAAGGAGTAGATGTAGATGAGGAAATGGGGGACAGAAGGTTGAGAAAGTCTTTTTCCTCTGTAACTTTCACTTCGGAATCATCAAAAAGTAGCCATTTCCCCTCATACTCTTTCAAGCTCTGCATTATATGCATTGCTTTATTTTCTAGTCCAATAGCAGGATCAGTTTGCCCACAGCGTTCAAACTCCGCAACTCCTTTAGCATGGGTATGCTCTGCATTTTTAGTTTCAGTGACTATGTTAGCCATCATCTCAGAATGGGTTGCTTTGTTGCTTGGCAAATCACAGTTCAGCTTGCTCTTTTGTCCTCCAAGAAGCCCCACAGCTTCTATATTCTTTTTGTTCAGTCCTTTGTTAGGCTGAGCACTTCCACTGACTCTAAAGGAGACCTCACCGTCGTCATAGTCCTCAGTGACAGCTCTTGCTTCTTGTTCATTCAGTGGCTCTGGGTGAATTTTACAAAATGGATCACTTATTAAATTGTCCTTGTCCAATTCCAAGCTATCCAAATTTGTAATTTTAACAGAGGCTGTGTAGTGCCCACTGCTGATTGTAATACCACTGTGCATCACTACAGCAAACAGTCCATATATTTCGTTGCCTGGGTTTATGCTCCAGTCATCCAAAGACAGCTTGAGAGGTGTCTGTAAAGGAGTATTTATCTTGGACAGCCCACCGTAACAATCAAACCTTGGGGAGAAATGTAATAAATAGATTATGTTGTCACTTTGCACCGCTCCTTTAAAAAAATAAAACTTTTAAATTTTAAAATTCAGCTAGTTTGCTTTCCTGTTGCTGTAGGATATCAGTCACTCTTAAACTTGGATTCTCTTAAAATTGCATTATCACCAAGTAATACTGCAAACATTGAGCCAAAATGAGGTACTCTAGTGCTTAGCTTTTAGATCTCCAACATATTAAGATACTGTACTTAATTTCTTGCTGTAACAAATCAAGTGACTGAACATCAGCAACTTTTTTCATTTTTTTAACTATTACAAAGAAAAATTATTATTTTTTGACAATTAGGTATTTCAAAAGACAGCCCAACAGGTAAGCAATTTGCATAGGTATTTCTGAATAAGCACTACAAGACACCAGCTAATTTCCCCTCATGTCTTTGCACTTACAAACTGTAAAATAATTTCATGTTTCGCAACAGTGAAATTCATATTGGGGACAGTTGAGAGAATCCACTCAATAGATAATTCAATTTCAGATATGCCTTTAATTTACACTTAAACTTCCAGTAAAATAACAGCAGGAACTGTTGGTTGCCTTGTTTTTATTACAATCCACTGGTTTTTGCCTGAGGTATCTAATGTTTGAAAGCTTACAAAAGATAGTCTATAATTATATGCTGATTGGTGTTTAAATAGCAAGAAAAGCCATACAATAGTGGAAAATTAAGAACAGGGTTTATTTGGCAATATATTTTATGCATTATGAACATGACCTAAATAATTATAATGTGGGACTACAGTGGAAGAGATACTTGTTTTAAAATATTTGTTAAGACCTTCCATAAGATACAAGAAACAGTGGGAAGAATAGGATACATATTCTAACACACATTTATTAGTAGATAGATCTTAATCATTTAAGTCTTTTGAGAGTTTGCAACTGGTGAAAAAAATAATGGCAAATAAGCCAAGACAATTGATTCTCACCGTGCCTAGAAGCAATCAAGGAAGTTACCCAGCAGTCTTTCCTGGCTAATGGGGTGCTCGCTTGTTTAGGCACACTCGCATAAAATACTATTACTGTACTATTGCCTAATTTATTTTTATTTCTCTAGACAACTGTCCACTTTGTAGTATTTAGGTCTGCTTTAGCACAGTCTACCTGTTGAAGAAAATATTCATCACCAGGTGAGTAGAATTTAATATTGGCTGCTTTCCCAACAAAGCATGAGTTACAAGTACTTGACTGTGACCAAACTAATGACAATGAAGCACATGACTTTTATTTTAGAAGGAGGATTTTGCTTAAAGGTACATGCACACTAAGGGAGCAATCCTCTGGAAGCACGCTGATGTAAATTAAGCCACTGTAAAATTACAGCAGATGCAAACTCCATTAAGCAGCAGTGCTGCTACTGCCAAACCTGGTTGAGGGAAAACAAGCCTTTTAAAAATAAGTGTTCTACACTAGGTTGCCAAGTCATGTGACTGAGCTGGATGAGCTTAGAATCCAGCCTTCCCTAGTCCTGCCCCACTACACCCCGTTTTGAGGACTAACACCAGCTTCAGCTTAAGTGGGTTAAGCAACTTACACCTTCATATCTTTGGCTAAACTAGGATTGGGAGATACACTGCATCCAGAGCTGCTTGTCCTGGCAGATCTTGCCATAGGAGGGATATTTGCATGCATACAATTTGGAATGAGCTGTAAACTTTTAACACTAATCCTCCCCCCCCCCCCCAAAAAAAAGTAGTAGCAAGAACAAATAATTTTAGGCACACCATTTCTGGAAGTCTTTGTGTACCTATATGTATCTGCCCTCCCTGCCTTCAGAAACACTGATCACACAAGATCCCCAAGAGTGTATATCTTTGTTGTTAAGGATGTAAGAAGCTGCAGGATATGTCCCACTGCTCTCTCTCCCTTCATGCTTAGAGGAACTGAGCTACTGTGCAAATTCCATGGGAAGCACAATCTCAACAATATATTTTGGGATACCTAACAATATAGTTCATGCTCTTCTTTCCAGAAGTTAAATTCACTTGATGTGGGTTCCATTTTATTATTTTATATTTGTGCAAAGTTTTACTTCCAGTAGTCAGGTTGTTCAATGTGGTTTATTAACTATACTCACTCTAATCCTCTAGCCGCGAAGCACTTCAAGTGGATGGTTATAACTTCAGGCATTTTGTCAAATAGAAGACTGCGTTCAGCTTCTGTGTAATGACGACAGTTTTCACAGAAATATTTATCTTCTCCCACAATCCTCTCCACTGAAGCAAACTGGGAAATTGCCCACTTCAGAGTCTTCACTTCTGTTTTGGGATCTGGAGAAACTACAAAAAAAAGTTGCTTATATTTAGTTTGCCCAATACTGTAAGCAGTTAAATACAAATCAGGTTGTTGACCACGATAATATGAGTGCAGGACATGTGAGTAAATGTTTTAAAAAGTGCCAGAATCCTAGAGAATTACACACCGAATTACACATCAGGGTTCCAAAGCTTATGTTCTGCTGTGATCTCATGACTCTCCAAAGCCAATTCCTAATCTCCATACTTCAGCACAACCAAACAGAAGGCAGTTTCTTTAAGGTGGGGAAGGGGTTTAACACCATCCTAGAAACCTGCAGAATCCTAGAGCCATGCACCCTTCCATATAACTAAGACCTGTATTATAGGAAGTATCTGTCTTGCGTAGATTGCCATGCTTCATTTCAGCACGTTACAGACTGGTATGACCACACATTTCTAAGCAACCAGAATGGGGACATTTTATAGCAGGCATAGGCAAACTCAGCCCTCCAGAAGTTTTGGGACTACAACTACCATCCCTAGCTAACAGGACCAGTGGTCAGGGATGATGGGAAATGTAGTCTCAAAACATCTGGAGGGCAGAGTTTGCCTATGCCTGTTTTATAGGATAACAATATTCACCAACTGAAATACCATACTGAGCACATTCACATCAACCACCCCTCTGGCACACACCTATTTCTTCTCTCAGAAGGTTTGATCAGTGTGGTGCAACTGCAAAAAGGCTAATACAATTCTGGGGCTGTATTCAAAGAATCTTAGTTTCTAAATAACAGTGTCACCTTATTCTGTACATCCAAGGTACTATATCCAGTTTTGGGTGTTGTGCTTTTAAAGGGCATATAAACAAATTGGAATTGGTTCAGTGGAGGATAATGAAATATGGAAAACAAGGCCTATGAGAAAAAGTTGGAGAAACTAGGTATGTTTCACCTGGAAAAAAGACATATTTATTTGGAAAACTTATGCCGTACCCTTCCAATGCATCTGCATCTTCCAAGGTAGCTTATATTTTATTAATGCCATGAAAAAAATTAAAAAGCACAGAAATGCAACCAAATCAGCAGATGAAAACATTCTAAGAAAAATGTAACAAACCAACCAGATACTTGTAGGGCTGTCATACAGAAGAGGGCAAAGACTTGTTTCCTAAAGTAGTGACCTTAAGTTACAAGAGTTACTGTACATTAAGTTTGACAGTGGAACAAAATTACTGGGAAGGGGCCCTTGCTCTTGGGAGCTGAATAGCAATCTCTGCTGGGGGAAAGCTGTAACTCTGAATTTCCTTCATCAAGCAGAGGGTTCACTAGCAGATCTACAGCACAGAAGGGGAACTCCAGCACATGGGTCCGATTAGGCACAGCAGGGATCCTAACTTCACTCACAGTACTGTTTTCCCCAAACCATGCCCACCTGCCCCACCCTTGGCATCAAGTGTAAGCTGGGAAAAAGCTGTTTCCAAGAAAATGGTTGCATATGTACTTTAAAAGGTAATGTCTGTCAGCACCCATCAGGTGACAAGTTGTCAAGATACAACTTAAAAAATAAAAAAAAAACTATATATAGAAATGTACACCCAGAATTTAACTATAGTTGGCAAGGAAAGTGTGCATACTCCTACCAAACACAGGCATGTGAATCACAGGCATACTTAAAATTTACTGTGGTTTATACTTACTTTCAGAATTCTCTTCCGTTTTTGAGAGCTCTTCTTTTTGCACTGGCACACTAATATCTTGAAAGTCTTCTCTTCTCTCAGTGAAACTCTCACACTCTAAACATCGTGTTCGTAACACCAACTGACCCTGGAAGAGTCTCTCCACTAAATCGAAGACAGATAACTCTGAACCTAAGGTAAAGCACATACCAGATTAGGTTAAACTCTTTTCCTGAATAGATATTATCAGAGTTCTCCGAATTTCATCATCTTGCTGCAGCTCCTCGTACTGCATATGACACTACTCCGCCAAATCCCATATCTTTGAGCAGCTGAAACAGCAAGAGGAAATGTTCCAAAGTATAGTTCAAAAACTGTATGCCAAGGCAGGAAGCTCCATCCACAGCTCTTTGGATCTCTTTAGATCCCACTCCACATGAGCTATGTAGTTCCTATTAGGAACTTCAATTATTAGGCACTACAATGGGGGTACATTCTTGATATTGAACCCGCTAATGTCATTGCAGCCCTATCATTTAGATGCAACCAGCACACCCCTAAGCATGTGTACTCAAAAAGGAGTATAAGAAACATTCATTATGTAGGAAACAGTTTTCCATAGGGCAAGATAAAAGATCCCTTAGCATACAGGCTTAACCATTCCAGGCAGCTTCTTACATCTAAAGAAGAACTTTACCAATCTACCCCTACAAAGAAATCCCAGTATTTTCAGTTTTTGTTTTTAAAAATACTAAAACTATTGATTCAATTTTCATTAAGTTAAATCCAGAAGTATTAGAAATGTTAAAACACTGACCACCTTCTCTGTATTACTTTTTGGCTTGTTATATTTGCCAACTCAGATCTACTTAACCCAGCCCTGCAATATGCCACTGTTCTGCTTGCTTAGGGCAAGTATCAGCCATCTTTGCTTTGCCCTACAAGAAAGCTACACTGCTAGAACTAAACATCTATCTCAATCTCTTTCCACCTTGTGTCCCACCATGCATAGTTAATGTCAGGAGAAAGTGAGACACAAAACCCAGCCACGAAACATGATTGGGTTAGTAGTCTTGCTCCTAGGTTTACAGTGCTATCCTAAAATGTTTACTCAGAAGTAAGCCCATTGAGTTAAATGATGTTTATTTCCTAGTATATAACATACAACTGTAGTCTTAATAAGCCACAAAACATGTACATGTACAGCCCTCATAGCTTGACTGTGGTAAAAAAAGAAAAAGAGCCAAGCCAAGGAGGCAATTCATGTGACTTGTTCCATCTCTTCTACCACTATGAAAACACAAAAATGTGGCCAGGTGATCTCAGCAAACTGGGCACACACACAAGTTACTCATAAGGCTAACCTCTCTGGCATTGTTTTTCAATTTCTTTTTCGGCAGTGCTTTCAATAAATGATGGATCACAATAGTCTTCCGTTCCTTGGCTGCCATTTTCACACTTGCGGAAACTGTCTGTGAATCCAGAGTTTTCTATTTCTTTAACAGGCTCTTTGAACCCCAAGTTTGTTGTCAGCTTTCCCAAACTACAAAATTTGGACAGAATGCTAGGTTGCTTGCTTGAAGGTTTTAACCAATTTAATCGAAGTCTGGATTTTTTATGGGTTGGTTTTGTATTTTCATTTTCAATGCAATGCTTAATGGTTGCTTCAGATTGATTTTCTAGTTTTTCCTCCAGGGCTTTTCTCTTTGACCTGGTCCGTCTCTGATTCTCTTCTATTCCATTTTTTTCTTTGGAAACTTTGGATTTTTTCTTTTCATTCCCATCCTCTGTATCATTTTTTCTTTTTGCATTTCCGTTAGTTTTATCTTCACCCTCCTCAATAGCTTGGTCAGAGATCAAACTGACATCTTCCTCAACAATACCAGTACTGCCAGTATCCTCATTAGTAGTTTTCTTTAGTTCAGCTGTGGGCTCTTCTAGTGATCTGGGTTTCAGTTGTTCCTTCAACAGCTGACATGTTTCTTGGATATGTCCCAATATACACTGCAATACTTCTTGGGCATCATGTTGCAAGTATCCCTCATACATGGGGTTCAGTTCCCTTAAAATAAAAATGCAACACATTACCTAATATACACAGTCAAAAAATAGCTTAATGACACAATTTAGACAGGGGTTCATGAGCATAACCAAATTTGGCAGGTGCCCTTCTTGGTAACACATTTTAAGTACAATTCAAGTTACTACGCTATGTTTAGGGGATCCAAAATTAAAATGAGGAGGTAGATGTTCAGCTTCATGAAGTTGCTCAGTTTTGCAGGCTATTATGTATTTAGAATTATGGAGATATACTTTTGTAAAAACTGGTATATTACAGATAATTTGTTATTTTTGCCTATCAGTCATTTAAATTTGACTGATATGAGAGATCACAGAACAGGTTCAAACTCTAATCTGCATTGTTGCTGAGCTACCTCACATTATCAAGTGACTAGAAATGAACACATCTACTGTAAGAAGGAGCTGGAGAACATATTTGTGAATAGGAATAATTCAATAAACTTAAAAGGCTGTCTTCCTGTAGCAAATTACAAGATTCCATATCATTTGCTTCATAAATAGTTAGAAACACATCTTTTGTACCTAAGCGTATTTAGTAGTCTTCTTGGCTGAGTTGCAAGTTCATCTGTGTATTTATCAGAATTTAAGAGAAAGCTGGCCTGAAGCTGTTCAACTGAAACAATCAAGGAGTGTAAACTGCAGACCAATTCATAGCTTGCAAGAGAATCTTCTTTAATTCCCCCCTGTAAAGACAGAGAAAATAAGTGTTTGCATTTGGAAGTTAATTTTCTTGCCTTCTTTTTAGCTAGTTACATAATTTTATAATCCTTTTTCATAATATTGATGTGTTTACTTTCATTTTGCATATCAGCTCAAGCTATTATGATTCTATGATACAAAATTTCAAATGTATAAATGTTATCATCATTGTACCGGTATTAGGTTGTTATTTACTTAATGCCAAAGACTAAAGTCAATTAAATGACCCTTTTACTGTCTGAAAGTGACTATAGAATTACCCTAACAAACATATCTTTATTGTGCTTCAGTCCTAATTCTATGCCATACCATATAAAAAGATACCATATAAAGCATCATCTGTCTATCCTGGAAGACATTTGACTAGTTCTAAAACAAGGGTGAGGAACAACCAGCATGCAGATGTCCTACTTTGACCCACAAGGTCATTTCCTGCAAACCATGGCCGCCTGCCCCACATCTGACATCACATAAGACACCAGGTATAGACAGCTACTATTGAACAATCAGGATCTTAAAGTGAGTTCCCCAAAATGCCTTTGCAAGCAGGGCTGCCTGTTAGCATCAATAAGCTGATGGAGGTGACTTCCCACCCACCTTCCAGCCTTATAGCAAGTGGTTTCAATGCAAACTGGTTTGTGCTAATGGGGCAAGCACCTCTAAAGGCATGCTGAGTCTAAATTACCCTGCTACAGAAGTGACATCTTTCATAATAAACTTTCTTCCAAAGGAAGGAGCAAAAGTGATTTGTTTATATTGAACCCATGATATACTAACTTTTGTTATGTACAATATGCCCAATAATAGACAATATGTTCTCACCTTATCAGTGTCACCTTTTAAGCTTTCTTTCTTGTTTGTAATTATATTAAATAGTTGTTTCACTCCAGTCTTAAAGCCAGGGCAAAAATAAAGCACCTAAAATAGGAACAAGACATGCAGTACAATGAAGGAAAACAGAATTTGTGAAACACATATTTAGCTATATATTTGTGTGATGTAGCAGAATGGGTATTTCACTTAGCAGGGATTTGAAAGCAGGCCTCCCTGATCTAAGTCATGAAGGACACTAGTTGACCTTGGACCAACCGCTAGATGGCCTGATTCACAAAAATCATATCCTGGCTTATGGGTGTATATAACACCTTTGCAACCAAGCCAAGATAATAAGCTAACTTCAAACCATAGCTTAATATCTCACAAGTCATTAACCATAGGTTTCCAGGCTCATGTATAACAGAAATCTATTTTTATAAACAGACTATTGAACTGCTTAGCCATTTGCTGAGTGGGTAGAACAAAAGGGCATGGAAGGGTTATGCCACTCATTAATAAACTAGCTTATTAAGCAATTGATTTGATTGTGTAGTTTGACCCAATCTTGCAGAAAAAGCAAGATAATAAATGTAGGATGACCTACTTTTGAGTTCCTTGGAGGGATGGGATACAAATTTAGAAACTGGCATCAACAGATGTAATTGTAGATAAACAGAAGTGAATAAATAAGTCTAAATATATATCTGTTACAAAATAAAACAGGACCAAACTGTCAAGATAAATCTTAAACCTCTGTCTCTATGATGAACAAGTGTCAGGCCTTAATAAATTGCTGAGTATATAAGGTGTTAATAGTAAAAGACAGGTGGTCATAACTATATCTGATTATTCTGAAATCTGATTAGTCATACCTCGGGCTGAAGTAGTTTTGGGATGAATATTTTCGGGTTGCACTCTGCGGCGACCTGGAAGTAATGGAGTGCATTACTTCCGGGTTTCGCCGCTCACGCAGACACTCAAAATGACGTCACGCGCATGCGCGGAAGTAGCAAAATGCGACCTGCGCACTCGCGCCTTACGTTTACTTCAGGATGCGAACGGGGCTTCAGAACGGATCCCGTTCTTATCTAGAGGTACCACTGTATACTGTTATTTTTTAAAAGTGTTTTACAGTACATTGGTTCTTAAGAACTTTCCCCCTGCCCCACTGTTTCATTCATGTTGTTTGAGTATTATTTCTAAATGCCATATACTGACTTCAAAGTTCTCATATTATTTTTATTTTTTTAAGGTTACATCCGTTACAAAAAAACAAACTCAAACAGAAATAAAGCTATGCTACATAGCTTGTGTATCCAAGTTTTCTCAATCATTCTGCTTTGATTTTGGAACTCCAATCTCCTGACAAGGCCTGGTTATCAATAGGCAGATGAAACTGTTTTGATCTAGCAGACGTTTGGACAAAGGAGGAATAGTGGGTCAAGCTATTGCAGGTTTTATCAGTGCTATGGTTTTACTGTTGTTTTCATGTTTAGTTTTCCTTGTTTTCCCTTTGAGCTAGGTAAAGCAAGTATTTTTAAAGCACTTCCTCTGAAAATGTGAAGTTAAAAGAGAATGGCGTGACTTTTGATGGAGCCAGTGTGGTGTAGTGGTTAAGAGCGGTAGTCTTGCAATCTGGGGAACCGGGTTCGCGTCTCCGCTCCTCCACATGCAGCTGCTGGGTGACCTTGGGCTAGTCACACTTCTTTGAAGTGTCTCAGCCCCACTCACCTCACAGAGTGTTTGTTGTGGGGGAGGAAGGGAAAGGAGAATGTTAGCCGCTTTGAGACTCCTTCGGGTAGTGATAAAGCGGGATATCAAATCCAAACTCTTCTTCTCTTCTTCTTCTTCTATACTCATAGTACAGCCTCTTCAAATACGCCTCGTTTTAATATTTTGCAAACCATACTAAGAAAACAATATCCTAGAGCCTGCCACATACCTTCAATGTTTGTACAATGTATTTGTTACACAACTTATGTCCATCAGGACCTGTTATGAACTTACCTGAAGTATACTGTTAAGATAACACGTGTTACCCAGATTGTTCAAGCCCACGAAAGGTAGCATGTTGTCTTTCTTCTCACAGCAGATAGGCGACGGTGAAAGTGGCTGTGTTGCAGGAACTACCTGGTCACTGTCATACAAAAAAAGATATTTTATTCCAAAATACACATGTGCAAGATGTCTTCTAAATTTAGAAATTTACCTATTACTAAAATACTGTTTCTTAATCCCTGCTGTATGTAGTAAGGTAAAAGGTAAAGGACCCCATGACAGTTAAGTCCAGTTAAAGGCAACTATGGGGTTGCGGTGCTCATCTCGCTTTCAGGCCGAGGGAGCCGGCGTTTGTCCACAGACAGCTTTCTGGGTCATGTGGCCAGCATGACTAAAACACTTCTGGCACAACAGAACATGGAAACCAGAGCGCATGGAGACACCGTTTACCTTCTTGCCGCAGAGGTACCTATTTATCTACTCGCACTGGTTTGCTTTCGAACTGCTAAGTTGGCAGGAGCTGGGACAGAGCAAAGTCTATAACACTGAGCCTCTTGGGCTTGCTGATCTGTAGGTTGGCAGTTTGAATGCCCACGACAGGGCGAGCTCTATGTAGTACCACTATTGAGGTACCACATAAAAATCACTCTCCAAAAATAATGAATTAGCCATCTCTAACTGCCAACCTAGCAGTTCGAAAGCACCTCCGGGTGCAAGTAGATAAATAGGGACCGCTTACCAGCGGGAAGGTAAACGGCGTTTCCGTGTGCGGCTCTGGCTCGCCAGAGCAGCGATGTCACGCTGGCCACGTGACCCGGAAGTGTCTCCGGACAGCGCTGGCCCCTGGCCTCTTAAGTGAGATGGGCGCACAACCCCAGAGTCTGTCAAGACTGGCCCGTATGGGCAGGGGTACCTTTACCTTTAACTGTACAATAAGATAATTAAAGTACAACAATTATAAGTACAAAAATGGTATTGATAACTCTTGTGTTTTCCTTGTCAACATAACAGATTTATTTCTGGCCAGGAATTCTTCAACGGCTAAAGTATTATCCCACGGAAGCTCCCATTTTCACAGGAGTATTAGGCCAACAATATACTGTATGGCCATAATTAGACCAGGATTTAAAGTTTATTCCCAATGCAGCCTATTGAAATAGTTTTTCATTTTGACACCTTAATCTATTTTTTTTAAAAATAAAGTATTTTCTCGTATGGAAACAAACTGCTAAAGTGTAAGAAACTTGCAATCAAGAATGAAGGTGTGCAGCACAATCTTGTGTGTAGAAGTTAATCACACAGAATACAGTAGTTCTTACTTCCCATTACATATTCTTAGGCCTGTATCCTTTAAAACCTTTCTACCAAATTTAATGTTGTAAACAAACAGTTCACTTTTTACAGATAGGTAGCCGTGTTGGTCTGCCATAGTCAAAACAAAAAAAATTCCTTCCAGTAGCACCTTAAAGACCAACTAAGTCAGTTCTTGGTATGAGCTTTCGTGTGCATGCAGTGTATCTGAAGAAGTGTGCATGCACACGAAAGCTCATACCAAGAATTGACTTAGTTGGTCTTTAAGGAGCTACTGGAAGGAATTTTTTTTGAGTTCACTTTTTGTTATTCCCCCCAAAGCAGGCTATGTAGGGTACTCTCTATCCAACTCTTTTAAGTCATTTGACAGAAAGAAGTTCAAGGTCTAGTACATTCCTAAATCTCTTCCACTGGGCTCAATGGAGTTTTGAAAACTTAAACTTGGGTTGTATTATGCCTGTTCTACCCTCAATTAGCATAGAATGTATGTAATGCTACCTATATACAAAACAAATTGTCACCAAGATAGAATACCAGTAATCAAACTGATTTCAGTCATAATCCATTATGTTAACAGCCTACCATTAGCCTTCTGTTAGAAAACATTGAAAGCCAACTGAAGGCTGGGGTATACAAAAGCCAATGCAAATATGTGTAGTTACAGTAATTAAGCACAACCAGTAAGATTTTACATAACTGATATAGTAAGATACAGAACTTTAAGCATACACTGTAACACAAATATAGAAATGGAGATCCACCAAAATGCCTTTAAAAGTTCTCTGCACATTGTTATGAGTTACTGAAAAATAAACGCTTACATACATTTCAGAACATTCATATTCTGAAGTCTTTTGCTCATTTTCTGCCGATTCTGCAAAATCCAGAGCTCTTTTTGTTTCCCTTTTCTGAAAGAACTTCAGTGAAAGTCTGCTTCTTTTCGTGGGGGTGCCTCTTGAAAGCCCGCTACTGTCACTGGGCAGCACGCCTGGCATTTTCCCCCCTCACCAGAGAACGCCGAGGGACGAACGCAACAAAACTGCAACCTGTAGTCATGCCTGTCAAAAGCATATAAAACACCACGTTTGTATGTTTTGTAAGCGGCAGCGTGTATTGTGACGACACAGCTTCACAAGAGCAACCGGAGCACACGCCGAAGTGGGCCGGGAAACACAACTGCGCTTTGATTAGCGCGCGATGAACTCCTAAGCTGCGACCGCTTAATACAAAGTTCCCTTTGACCTAGACATTAAAAGCCGGCGGCTTCTGAACTTTTTGTTGTTGTTGTTAAGGAGAAGCGAAACAGTGCAGGAATCTGACGCTACCGGCCAGGGCGGAAATCCTATTTACTGGAGACTGAAGCCCCAGGTTAAGACTTAAGAACGTCGGGATGTCGTTACTTTTCCGGTACACAAACCCGCGGCATCTTCCCCCTCCGCCCCGCCCTAAGATTTGAGGGCAGCTCGGGAAACGACCCCCCCCCCCAAAAAATACTCTCGGCCCGTTACTTTCCTTGCTGCGACAAGGATGAAAACCGAAAGCCGAGAAAACCTTTCATAGGAGGGAAGCAGACACGCTCCCCCTGCACAGACACCACGGGCGGAGCCAAGGGGAAGGGGGGGAGGGCAGCTGCTCCCCCCCCCCCCCAATCAATAAAAAATACTTAACTGAGGTTCCGCATCCCCCTGTTTCAACACGAAGCCTGGCTCCGCCCGTAACAGACCAAATAAAAAAAAACGCAGCGGAGAGTTCCGTAGCGCGCCTTCCACTTCACAACTAATTTCCGCATCAAGGGTGAAAAAGAGGGAGAGCGAAATATTCCCTGAAGCTCCCCTCAGGCAGACAGGGCTGCGGCTCAAAGTGCCAGAGAACCAGCGGCGGCCCGCAGTCCTTCCCTCGGACCCCCCCCCCCCGGGAGGCAGGCAGAGGTGGCCACCCGTCGCCTGGAAAGAAAGGCGCGCCCCCGCCCGCCCGCTCATGGTGGCGCGGCCGCCGCATCTCCTCACCCGCCGCCGCTACATCCTCTTGTCCTGGCCAGGTCCCCGTGGGCGAGGCGCGGGAGGGCGCTGCCCCGGAATAGCCCCTTCCCCAGCTGCTCTATAGACTGAGGGGATCTGGGGTCCCTCCAAGCTCAGACACACACACACCCGCCCACGACGGGAAACTTGGCGCGTTTTGCACACAGCCAGGACCCCTCGTTCCCCCACCGCGTTTCTCGCGCCGGGCGACTCGGGGGTTGTCTTGAACGGATGCCGGTTTGATAATACCCGCGGTCACCGCCCGCTGAGGTGGTGAAAAGTTCGGCAAACTGCCTCCCTAGATGGTTTGAGGCTCGACCCCGCTTCTGGTGAAAGCGAAATCGCTGCCTCCCTGCCTCCCTCGTTCTTTTGGGCTCAGGCGGGTGGCTTGGACAGCTCGGAAGGGTCCTCGCGGAAACGCGCGCGTGCAACTGTAGAGGCTTGTCTGGAAAGCTTAAAGCCCGCCGCCAACAGGAGACGGATGGAAGAAAAGGAAATACGAATCGGCCCCCCCCCCCCGGCTCCGTCGCTTGACCAATCGCGGCCTGCTTTGACTAGCCAATCATTTTACCCGCAAGGCCAGAAGAAAAGCAGAGTGCTGTTTTAAAAGTGGCAGTGTAACGGTTGCTGGGACGCAGAGGCCTGAAGGAACGTAGGGGAGAAAAAAAGGCGCGAAAGGGGAAACTAGTGGTGTCGTAGATCTATTAAAAAAAGTGTAGACTCACACGCGCTGGCCATTTCCGTTTTGACTTTTAATGCTCGTTTTGGGCTTCTCGGAAGTGAAGGCGAGAAGTATCTGCATCAAGTTGACACAAGAACATCTGCAATGCAATTGACTACAGCAGGGGTGCTGGAAAGGCGAGCCAGTAATGATCAGAAAATAAGCAGCAGTGAGGAGGAGCTGGGAGTCTTGGCAACTTGGCAAATCTGCTGCCTTACAAATGTTGCAACTCCTATCAGCCCCAGTCAACATCGCCAAATACCCGGCCTAAGGCTAGAATTACTCCTTCGCAACAGTTAAAAAAAGAGATCAAATACCCGGCCTAAGGCTAAAATTGCTCCTTTGCAACAATTAAAAAAAGAGATCAAACCACTCTTTCCTTAACGAAAACTTGTGAAAGGAGGCTGACACATTGGTAGTAGTAAGACTGAAAGATCCCTGTAGGCTGGAATATGCCCTCTCATAAAACTGCTTTGGGGTCAGGGAAGAAAGAGGAAAACAGGATTAGGGTGATGGCTTTGATTATACAACTTGCCTCCAGCGCAGACAGCTTCTGCTATGATCAGCTTTGCAAGCCCTTCACCCAGCGTTGCCATTCTACCACCAGGGAGTTGGAGAGACTTCAACACTGTACTACTTTGCAGGATTGTTGTAAATTCCTCTTTCGGTCTCAGCAATTAATCTGCAGTATTAATCGGATTTTGTTCGTGACTAGCCATTCCCTCACAGATCTCCACATTCAGGCCCCAGCAATAGGGAGATAACAGTGTCCTGACCTGTATTTGCAGTTGGATTGGCAGGATGTATTATAAGTGTTTAGAATCGAAGACCCACAACCTTCTCACCTTTTAGAAGATCAGCAATTTCACATTTGGGTTATTTGAGAACTCTCAGGTGGATGGCATTGGATCCCATATATCCAAGGAGACCCTTCATCCCCTAAAGAAAATGAATGTACAGTAAGTCCCAATATTTCCCTTTCACAGCCTTGTGTGGGGAATGTCCAGTTGGTCATTTCTGTGCCATGTAGACTGTGCCATAGAAACTTTAGTGAGGAACGTTGCTGGGGCAAACAGTTGATATAATAGGGGGAAGATCAACAGAATAGTTTGGTCAATATAGGTTCGGGCGGGGACTGATATCAGAATTGAATAGGAAAGCCTTTTCAAAAGGCAAATAGAAACTTATCAGATAACACTGCCTTATACTATAGTGGTACCTCAGGTTAAGTACTTAATTCATTCCGGAGGTCCATTCTTAACCTGAAACTGTTCTTAACCTGAAGCACCACTTTAGCTAATGGGGCCTCCCACTGCCACCACACGATTTCTGTTCTCATCCTGAAGTAAAGATCTTAACCCGAGGTATTATTTCTGGGTTAGTGGAGTCTGTAACCTGAAGCGTATGTAACCTGAGGTACCACTGTATTTTCAGAATTTTGACTTGGGCTTGTATTTTGCCAAATCAAGGGATGGCAGGTGAATCTGATAACTGGAGCCTTTGGTCTAGGGCAGCCTTCCCCAACCTGGTGCCCTCCAGATGTCTTGGACTACAAGTCGCATCAACCTCAGCAAACTGGAGGGCACCAGGGTGAGGAAAGCTGCTCAGTGTTAGAACACATGATGTGTAGTCATAACCTGTTTTGTTCCATTTTAAGCAATACATGAATCTAATGGGCCCCTACTTTGGGTTGTTGTTTTCTTGGGGGGGGGGTGTATTTTATGCCCCAGTCATTTCTGACAAGTGTAAACTCCAATATCATGCATTGAGAAAATAGTATATCCTTTGTGCCGGGTTCCTTGAATAGGAAGAATGGTACAGTATCTGAAAGAAAAAAAGGTAGAAACTAGATATGGGTGTGTTTAAACAGATCTTCCCTGTCTCCACTAGATGGTGCTCATATTGTGTGTGTACTGTATTTAAAACACAGCAGCTAGAATTATCACACTATGTTCCTCAGCTTACTATTACAGTGGTACCTCTGGATACAAACAGGATCCGTTCCGGAGCCCCATTCGCATCCTGAAGTAAATATAAGACGCATCTGCGCGGGTTGCATTTCGCCACTTCCGCGCATGTGCGGGACGTAATTTTGAGCGTCTGCACATGCGCGAGCGGTGAAACCCAGAAGTAATGTGCTCCATTACTTCTGGGTCGCCGCGGAGCGCAACCCAAAAATATTCATCCCAAAGCTACTTCAACCCGAGGTATGACTGCATTATATTTTTACTGGAACTAAACGTTGGGGAACAGAGAAAGTTGAAAGGGGGTATCTACCCTGCGTCCCAGGACTTATTTTCTTTTTTCTCATTCATACCTAACTTACACTGACAGCATAGATCACAACCCTGGATGAGCACCTAAAACCCTCTGGAATTTTGCTACCATTCGGCATAGATTGGGAGTGGCATATAAACACTTGTATGGTTGAAACATAGGAATTCATTGTTTTTAAATGATACACTTGTGAGGGGATTGGGGTAGTCATACAAAGCTATTGTCTTCCAAAGCATCTACTCTATTCCCAACTCAAGAATGGAAAGTGAAATACTGGTGGACAACAAAAGAGGTTTAAAGACGCTCTCAAGGCACATCTAAAAAAATGTAACATAAGCACTGATAACTGGGAAACACTGGCCTGCAAGTCCTCCAATTGGAGAACAGCTTTTACCAAAGGTGTCATGGACTTCGAAGAAGCATGAACTCAGGGCAAAAAGGAGAAACGAGCTAAGAGGAAGGCACGTTTGGCAAACCCTCAACTCCTGCCTGGAAACCTATGCCCCCACTGTGGAAGGACGTGTGGATCTAGAATTGGCCTCCAGAGTCACTTATGGACTCACTGTTAAGACCATGTTCTTGGAGAACAATCTTACTCGGGTATGAGTGATCACCAAAGAAGGAGGAGGAAGAAAGGGCAGTCATTAAAACGTTATAGTATCAGAATCATTCCAGGGGACACAGGAGTGGTCAGTAAATGTAATTTTGGCATCACAATGGGGCAATCACATGAGAGCAATCAGAAAGAATCAATTTAATAGACAAGTTAGAGTGGGGGCCTTGGAGGGCCACAAAAAAAACTTGACATCACAGCATGGGACATATAGGAGCATTCAGCACATTAACAAAAACACAGACTTTTTTTGGAGTGCCTTTGGCATCACAGCATATAACCTACTGAAGCAGTTGCATTTTATTTATTTATTTATTATTATTATTATTATTATTATTATTATTATTATTATTATTTTATTGCATTTTTAAAATGACAAATTGAGTCACAAAAAAAAACTTTTGGGACTGGATAGTCACAGGCTGTGCATTAGATACCCCTAGAATGTTAACTGGGAAAAACACTATGTAAATAGTGAATTGGCCCTCTGGAGTTCTGGAAGAGATAAGTTATTCCTTTCAGAACATGGCTTGCTGAAGGTCTTCAGTGACTTCTCTGACATTTTGTGCTTTTAAAGAGTTCTACACAGCACAACAGAGTGATGAAATGGCACCTTTATTTTACAATAGAAAAAAGAACTAAATACAGTATTGTAAACCTGTCAAAGGCAAGACAAAGTGAACATCTGGGGAACACAGGCTTGTTCCATTTAAGATGGACCACACACACACACACACAGACACACACACACACACACACACACACACACACATCTTCAGAAGCCCTGAGTTATGTCTCCCCCCACTTTACTCATAAGATGGCTTTCATATTACACAGACATTGTTTCTTATAAGGGCTTCTGTTTTTTGCAACTCCTTTTCACTGACAAGATTTATATAAGGAAAATGAAATCCCCCATAAGATGAGGATGTAGCTTTGTAAATATTTCATATTCAATATGAAACATATACATCAGATTCACATACCATCATGCTACACAATGTAAGACTGATCCTGAATGTCAATTTCATTTTTTAAATATAGAAGCCAAGAACTAAAATGTCAACTCAGTACATAACACTTACCTTGGGTGCGGTTTGTAGAAAAGGTAAATACTCCAAAAAAATGTATATCAGGGATTTATTGACCTTGTCTTTGCAGTTTAGTTAGGAAAAAAGGTTCAAAGTAAACCCTAAAACTTGCTTCAAGGTGATATACTTAAGAAGGTAGTACCAATGGTAATATATACAATTGTGTGCAACAGAGGTAGACATATCAATCTATTTCTGGTCTATGTTAGTTTCACATGTGTTCATTGCATGCATATATCTTATTCCAGAATCAATGGAGACAGAGTACTTATATGTGGCCAACTACATATCACCCCAAAAGATGTAGTTTTGAATACAATTTGCATATACCAGTTTACTTATTGAGAGATGCAAATGCAGAAATAATTTCTGTAATAGAAACAGAGTCCATCTCACCATGACTGACAAGGAGACCTGCTCTGTTGGCTGCCCAGGTGCTAACCACGAAGGCTTCCCTTTTTATAATTATCTTTAAACCACATTTGGGCTAGAGAACCTTTCAAACAGAAAACTATCCCCAGACAGGCTTTCAAATAGAGGGCTTGTCCTATGTAAAAAAGATCATTTGGCTTTCCTAAGCCTAGCACACTAGAAGCTGCAGGACGGAGGTTTCAGTTAAAATATAAGAAAATATCAGCATTTTCAGATATAAAATTGTTCCTGATAAAATATACATATAAGGTAGAGTCCCATGTAGTGCTAAGTAACTCATTCTAACAGTGCAAGGATTTTTGCTTGTGTATCCCCTCAATCTGTTCTAGGAGTTCCCCTAACACTCTGAGGAGGGTGTGATGCATGTGTGGGGAGTCCCATTGCACAAGCAGAAATTGTTGCACAGCATCAGAAAGCAGGTGGTGGAGGGAGCAAACCTGCTTATGGTATGTGCAATGAAAAGTGTTTGGATGGATAAGATTAAACCAGCTCTAATTCTATAAACTTTATAACTGCAGTCTGCAAAAATAACTGCACTTGGAAAACCAAAAGCTCCTCATATACTTTGCCAAAAATAACCACACACAGCGCTTGAAAAGCACAGCTTTCCGGGAGGCAGAATCTTTAAGGAGCTGAAAGGAGTCTCCATTACAAAGCATTACCCCTGCAAAAGAGTCTCCTGCAACCTTTAGTTGTTTCTGTGCTTCACATAAACCATGGAAACTCCAGGCTATTTTAAATCCTACTTCGGCCCCAGAGTATTTCAACATTAAACCTATAAATCTAATAGGCTTCCTGCATTGTCAAAATTATGGTGCGAGTTTTGTGGACACTGTGCAAATTGTACACATACCATATGTTCCTTTATTAACCTCCCTTCTGAGGCCTCAACACTAGGTAGAGACCGCACAGCTGGAAAGACTGCAAAATGCTCTGATTTTCCTGAAGTGCCAGAGTGACAAAATCCATTTGTCTTTGGCAGAGTAGCCTAATTTCTGATCAAATGCCTTCAGATTGTTTTGCTCCTAGAGTTCTGCTAATGCAGGAAGTTTTGTTTCATGTAATGGTCTACAATTTATAAGAAAAGAACCAGCTGTTAAATAGTATGCATGGTGGTAAAACAAAATAGTAAGGGCACTTGCCTAATTTGCAGTACTGTACTAATACTACAGAACAGCATTTTTCAAACTGGATAACTGCAAAATAAAAAGGTAAAGGGACCCCTGACCAGTAGGTCCAGTCGTGGCCAACTCTGGGGTTGCGGCTCTCATCTCGCTTTATCGGCCGAGGGAGCCGGTGTACAGCTTCTGGGTCATGTGGCCAGCATGACTAAGCCACTTCTGGTGAACCAAAGCAGCGCACGGAAACGCCGTTTACCTTCTCGCCGGAGCGGTACCTATTTACCTACTTGCACTTTGACGTGCTTTCGAACTGCTAGATTGGCAGGAGCAGGGACTGAGCAACGGGAGCTCACCACGTCGCGGGGATTCGAACCGCCGACCTTCTGATCGCCAAGTCCTAGGCTCTGTGGTTTAACCCACAGTGCAACCCGCGTCCCTAACTGCAGCATAGTCCTCGCATTAAAGTAAATTAGAGGCACACTTCAGTCTTACATCGATAAAAGATACACACATTTTCTTAGTAATCTCTCAAACGAATCAAGTGCATGATAGCCAGGAATGGGCAAACAGTTATGTAGGTTTGGTTTCTCTGAGTTTTTCATTTTACCCGCTTTGCAAAGTTTAGTTCTTCACATTTCTACATCAGTTTGAAAAGTGTTTTGATAAAAAGTCCTCGTGAAAATCCATCAGCATTTTTGTGTTGAATTTCTCCTGCCAGATGTCCAGAAAATAAACACCTGACTCTTAGAAGCCCCATATAGGGAAGTTTTCAATGGTTGGGGTTTTTAAAAAAATAATCTGTTGAAAGCTGCCCAGAGTGGCTGGGGCAGATGGTCAGCATATAAATATATAAATATATTAAATATAAATATGTTGTTTTTTATTATTAGCACATTTTAGTATACAGTTTCCCCTAGTTTTTTAACGCATTTTTGTATGTTCCTCTCAATAATGCATGGATTTTGTTTCAGCCCTTACTCTGTTATATTCATTTTTGTACGCATTACTTTGCTGGAGGACTGTACAGTATTGCAAAATTCAGAGTGATGCAAATTTTGAGGGATAACTGTGTTTCAGTTTGCATATTGTTTCAGAAAGTGCAGATCAGGTAGGTTCACCCTTAGAAGCAAACTGAATTTCTCTCCCCACCCCCATGACATGCCACTTAAGACTACAAACCTGGGAATAAAGGGCATAGGTCAATGGTAGAGCACATGCCCAGCATGCAAAAAATCAATCCCTGACATCTCTAGGGAGGATTGGGAATGTCCCCCATCTGAAACCCTGAAGAGCTGCTGCTGGTCTGTGTTTACAATATTGAGCTAGATGGACCAATGATCTGCATTATACTAAGTCCCATTGAACTCAACTTCTGAATAGTCATGTATAGGATTGCTCTAATAGCTGCCGACCCTTCAAAATTTCCCTATTTTCCAGGGACATCCCTGATTTAGAGAAGCTGTCCCGGTTTCTGATTTGATCCCAGAATCAGACCACTTTTCCTTGGGATGTCCCTATTTTCATTGGATAAATGTTGGAGGGTATGGAGTTTTCTGAGCCCTGAGCCATCTGAAGGCAATCCTGTATAGGGAAGTTTTTAAAGTGTTTTATTATGTTTTTATATAAGCTGGAAGCTGTCCAAAGTGGCTGGGGCAACACAGTAAGATGTGCTGGTACAAATAGCAAAATTATCATTATGGAATGGGATGTCCCATTTTCATTGGAGAAATGTTGGAGGGGATGCAGCCGTGAGCAGGATCTAAAGGGCTAGTGCATTATTCTAAGCCAGTGGACACCTCTTCCCTTAAACAACTTATCATCATCATCATCAGTTTGTTTATATTCCACTTTTCTACAAAACTGCCCAAGGCAGCTCACAACATATAAACAATAAAATTGATTCCAAGAATGTATTAGAAACAGAAGTACGTAAACATAGTATCAATAAATACAAAAAACCCAACCTGGATTTGTATAAAAACAACACAACACTAACGTAATTTAACAATTTAAACTAAACATAGTATAAAATAATACAAGCAAACTAACCCAATCAAATAGCTTGAACTAAACAGAAAAGATAACAAAAAAATAGAGCACCACCATGTTTCAGACAATGCAACTGCATTCAATGATTTGGTTCCGAGATTCAATCTTATCCCCATGTAGTAGCAGAAACTGCTTCAGCAAGACACTTCAATTTTAAATGTAGTTTGTCATGTGGTATTAGGGGCTGCTGTTTCAAAAGAAGCAATTGAAAAGGCAATTTCTGGCTTAAGAAATTAGTTTTGGATCTTGGCCCACTGCCAGTCAGGGTTCTGCTTTCTGAGTGATAGAGATGCTTCTGGGATTCCCTACACACGACAGCTGAGCGTTCACAACGTGAAGAAATCCTGGTGCACCTTGACTCTTTATTGCCAGTAATAAGGAACATTTTTCTCTCTCCCATTTCTGGGCCTAGGATAGAAAGACCCCAGCAAATAATCATCTTAATGGGAAACAATAGGAAAAAATAATAGCAGGAGTATTCCCCCCCCCCCCATTTCACTTTTGGAAATATGGCAACCCTGAGCAGGAGTCTCTACTAACAGTGGCGTAGCGTGGGGGGTGCAGGAGGGGCCGGCCGCACCGGGTGCAACATCTGGGGGGGCGCACTCCACGGGTTAGGGGGCACAAAATCCACGGGTTAGAGGGCGCAAATTACTTGCCATGCCCTGGGTGCTGACAACCCACGCTACGCCACTGTCTACTAACACAAATTTGTTCTGCAGACAGAAGAACAAATCATCAAGTAAATAGTGTTGGCTGACCATAAACACATTTTTAATAATTTGACTAATATACGCTATCATTACTGTATTTTATTACTGGATTACTGTATTTTAATACTTTGTTGGAAGCCACCCAGAGTGGCTGGGGAAACCCAGCCAGATGGGCGGGGTGTAAATAATAAATTATTATTATTGTTATCACCATCATCTTTCTGAGTCCTCATATTTGAGACTGGTGAGAATTCCTCTATTAGAACAAAAATAAACGTACCTGTCAACAATGACAAAAGATGCTGTTGGGAAAGTGACATCTAAAAAAACACACCTGGAACTACACTGGCATTTTGAAAGGAGGCCTAAGCAGAATTCACAGACAAATAAAACTTATTGTGGCCAATAGGGGGAAATGTATTTTTGGAGTGGTAGTTTTTTTTTAGAAAGGTTATTATTTTTTATAACCTCCCTACTGCAGAAGGGTTGGGCTTGAGGCTACATTACAGTACTTAGGAATAAATGTCCTGCAGGTTTTAAATGCCAAGCATTTGTATAGTCAAGACCAGCAGAGAGGAAGAAAAACAAGTTGATTGCTGAATGCCTGTACAGTTGTACCTCGGATTGCAGACGCTTCAGGTTACAGATGCTTCAGGTTACAGACTCCGCTAACCCAGAAATAGTACCCTGGGTTAAGAACTTTGCTTCAGGATGAGAACAGAAATTGTGTGGTGACGCAGCGGAAGGCCCCATTAGCTAAAGTGGTACCTCAGGTTAAGAACAGTTTCAGGTTAAGAACGGACCTCCAGAACCTTACTTATTAGTGAAACTCCATTTTAGAAATTTGATGACATAATGAGGAGAGCCCATTGTCGGAGAAATTGTAATTTATATTGGTGAGTGACAGAACAGAAGCTTCCTATCTGAAGAAAAATCGATCTTGTGCAAGCATGTACCTGAGTTTGGGGCAATGGCTTTGTGTAAGGGGTACATGCTGTCTTTCATTCACTAAAGGGAATCTGACCTGAAGGAAAAGAAACACATTTCTAAATATATAATTGGTCAACTATGTATTATCCTGTGTGCTCTTGATTCTTGTTAACTTGTCTAATTTTCTTTTCCTCAGGAAACTTGCAAGTGTGATCCATTTCAGTAATGACAGCCAAACTCGTTTGGAAGGGGCAATGACGTTAGGTGAGTTTTGCCACGATGAGTTGTCTGAACTTAAGAACCTTAACAGTTCTCAGTACCAGTGGATGGTTCCCTGAATGGGAAATTCCCCAATAGGGCTGGAATCGGAGGCAGTGCAGTGCAAGGACTGTGCTAGGTAAAATAAAGCATTTTGCAGTTTGAATTTTGAGAAGAGGCAGCTGGAGTTAGCTAAACAGAGGTGTTGCAGCCTTGGAGAGGGCAGCAGCAGCAGCAGCTGCTCTCTGGGAATCATGCAGAATTAGCAGCTGTGTTGCCCACTAAAGGAGCACCTGTCTGCCTCCACTGTGTTCTGCTTGTATATTTATAATTGGAAGGAATACTACAAAGGCACCATTTGTCTGCAGTGGTCTCGTGTCAAAAGAAAAATGAATCCCATAGCGCTGCCCCTGGAAATTCTCACCACTCAAGGAAGCATGAGAAGACAGTAACACTAGTTTTTCCTTCTGCTATTTTTGTCACACATCTTTTTGCATTGGCTACTGTTATTCTCCATATATTTTATAAGCTGTTGGCTTTGTATTTATAAACTATATATAATGTAAAAAAGCACAAAGATAGGAAAGCATTGACCAAAGTATTGGTAGCTAGCCATGACTTTTAGACTAGGGGAGGAATGGGAAAGCTGTGGCCAGATGTTGTTGGGCTATAACTCCCATTATCCCCGATTATCGGCCATGCTTTATTCTCTAACAAGTACATTTAAGGTTGCAGCTCACAATGTGTCATCTTAAATGCATTTTAACTGGTGAAAGTTCTACTGAAATTAATAAATGCACTTCAGATTCTTCAGCCAATTCTGAACGATACAGCCATGTGCTCAGTTTAATACATGCTCCTCATGAAATAGCTTTTTATAACAAATATAAATATCACTCTGTCTGGCTGAGGTACAGCATGCTGGTTTCTAATTTCTTTGAGACATCTATCAATAGCTACGTCTGCCTGCAAAATATTGCTTAATTTTTCATTCTGTTTTTAGACGGAAATATGCACAGCCTTAATCTTAAACCTTTGCACGCTGAGCACCAGATGAAAATAAATTGCGAGCCGGAAAATGGAACTAAAACAAAGGCAATTGAAAATGACTTTGGGAGAAAAATAAACTCATTCTTCCTAAAAGAAGGATTTTAAAACATAGCATTGAAACACTTACTCTGAATTAATCCCACTGAAGTAAATGCAAAAGTTTGGAGGCTGAGGGTTGCAAATACAGTTGTACCTCGGAAGTCCTGCAGCCAATCGGAAGCTGTGTCAGATGTTTGGGTTCCAAAGAACGTTTGCAAACTGGAACACTCACTTCCGGGTTTGCCGCGTTCAGGAGCCAAAACATTTGACTCGGAAGGCGTTTGGGATCCAAGGTACGACTGTATAGGAAAGAACCCTCACATTCCAGAGTTACACTGCATTCTTCTAAGTGCATAGCACTATTTGTATGTTGTTTACATGGCTGATGGCTGCATACATTACACACATTTAAAGCAAACACCTCAAGAATCTTGGGAACTGTAGTTTAAGGGTGCTGATGACTCTGTGAGGGGTAAACTACAGTTCTTGGCATTCTTTTTCAGGGTAACATGTTTAAAAATATGGTGTATGCACATATAATGTGTGATGTATACACATTTGGTGTATACACACAACAGCTCGCATGGTTTTTAAAGCTTGGCAACTCCAGGTAAATTGGTTTGGCAGTAAGTTTACATGAAGAACTTCCCAATGCTTTAAAAGCTATCCAAGTCCACAAGCGGAAGGAAAAATAAAATTGATTGCAAGGCTTACCTAGAATAAATAAAGTTAGACAGTTTCTGATCTTTTTAGAGCTGGCTTGTGAATGTTTTCACACAAGACTGGATTGTTGGAAGTATCTGTCTAACAAGACTGGGGCACTAGTTTGTCCTAAATCCACTTACACATACAGACCACAGTCTTCCAGAGTCAGAGAGAAAACACAGATGTGCTAAGAAAGCATTATCCTACAAATTAAATATTACCAGATATTCAAATAAGCAAGTCAAACCGAAAATCCTTCAGGGTTACCTGCCAATTTGGCGTGGAGTAAGAAAAAGTATTAGCTCTAAATATGATAGTCAGAAGCTTCCATTTCAGTGTATATTATTTTGGCTTTCTTTCTTTTTTTAACCTACCCGACTTTGATTTGAATAGCCCTCAAACACAACTTTTAAAGCAAAAATATATCAGGTTTGCTCCTAACTGCATTTATGATGGGAAAAGTACATTCTTTATGTCAGTTACAGATAGGTAGCCGTGTTGGTCTGCCATAGTCAAAACAAAAAAAATTCCTTCCAGTAGCACCTTAAAGACCAACTAAGTCAGTTCTTGGTATGAGCTTTCGTGTGCATGCACACTTCTTCAGATACACTGAAACAGAAGTTTCCAGACCCTTCTATATAGTGAGAAGGTGGGGAGGGGTATTACTCAGAAGGGTGGTGGGAATGGGTGGTTGGCAGATAGCTGTGATGAGCCTGTTGACGACTCTTAACGACTGCAATAGGTCTTACAGGGAGAAGCAAGGGGTGAAAAGGTGAAAAATGGCTTTGTCATGTATAATGAGATAAGAATCCAAGGTCTTTGTTCAGGCCAGGTTTCTCCATGGTTTTAAGTTTGGTGATAAGTTGTAATTCAGCAGCTTCTCTTTCCAGTCTATTTCTGAAATTCCTTTGTAGTAAAACAGCTACTTTGAGATCTTGTATAGAATGTCCTGGGAGATTGAAGTGTTCTCCTACTGGTTTCTCTGTCTTGTGATTCCTGATGTCCGATTTATGTCCGTTTATTCTTTGGCGTAAGGTCTGGCCTGTTTGTCCAATATAGAGAGCTGAAGGACACTGTTGGCATTTGA
Organism: Podarcis gaigeae; assembly: GCF_964106915.1. Taxonomy (NCBI): domain Eukaryota; kingdom Metazoa; phylum Chordata; class Lepidosauria; order Squamata; family Lacertidae; genus Podarcis; species Podarcis gaigeae. The sequence goes on along the minus strand of NC_139682.1, from coordinate 60,692,646 downwards.
TGGCATACACAATGTTAGACGATGAGCAATTAAATAGTCCCGAGATGGTATGTGTGATGTTGTTGGGGCCAGTAATGGTGTTGTCCGGGTGTATGTGGCAGCAAAGTTGGCATCTGGGTTTATTGCAGGCTCTGGTGCCACTGTCCGTGTTAGGTCTGGTTGTAGTATTATTGTGGGTTAGGAGTTGTTTAAGACTGGGTGGCTGTCTGTAGGCAATGAAAGGTCTTCCTCCCAGAGCTTGAGAAAGAGAACTGTCATTGTCCAGGAGAGGTTGTAGATCTTTATGTCAATGCATCATAGAGGAAGATGATTGTGTGGAACAAAAACAGCAGTTAAACAGACAAAGGCACCCTTCCAATCCTTGTCTATTTGAAAAACAGAAGGATTGATTAGTCTATTTTAGTTCCCATTACTTGTGCTCTTTGCATTTCTGACTGCCTGATATTATATTCGTAGCTGGCCATGTCTGCATTGGTTGCATATCGTACAAGCAAATTGGGTCCAGACAATCTCACAAGAGCTAGACACGCCATATAAAAGGTAAAGGTAAAGGGAACCGCCGACCTTCTGATCGCCTAGTCCTAGGCTCTGGGGTTTAACCCACAGCGCCACCCGCAGGCAATGCTTGAAGCACAACAGCAACCCATCCCACATTTTTACAGATGGACCCTACTTCTTTTTATGCACAATCTATCCTAACCAACCCACTTCCTTCCCTTTTCCCTCCCACATTCAAAACATCCAGCCTCATCCCACTTCCTTTCCTTTCTTTTTTAAACTTCCTTCTCCCCTCTCCACCAGCTAAGATGCTGGAAATACGGGGGGTGGGGTGGGGGGAATTTGCATACATATTCTCAAGCAAGGTTTACCATTGAGCCTCGATTTTTCTCTTCACAGTAATGGGCTTGCAATCCAAGCTGTGCTCCCCTAGAACTTGGTAGAGCGAACCCATTTTCTATCACCCTCCTCTGCGTTTGGGGCCCTGAGACACACAATCTGCTCATGGTGATATAAGAGCTTTTGCTTCCACATCTGCTGACAGCTCCCCTAGACATACAAGGTCAAAGGGCACATTCTGGATCTTCACATGTCAAGACAATAAGAATCAATTTTAATTTTCAAAAGACAGAGCTATTGCTGAAGAAGATCACTAAATGCTACTAATTTATTTAGGCCCCAGGGGTCTTGGAAGGTAATCTCATTAAGGTGAAATACTGCCTACGTGCAGGCGTGGGACTCAACCTTAACCTTCAATTCACATTGCATTGCCTGCTAGCATTGTTTGATTAAATACTGCTTTATCTGACTCATGGATTAATACTCATCTCAGAACTATCATAAAATATAAGGTAAGGATGGCCTCGTGAGGTGTACTGTACTGCCACCACCCTTCCCGCTCTCTGTCCCATCTGCTCAACATGACAAGTTCTCAATGCATGTTTCAGAAGGAAAATAATCACTTGTGTTATTCTTCCCACCTTTATTCTATATTGGAAACAGATGCCTGAGAATCTGCCCTTGAGGACGTATGTGGAAGTTGAAAAATAAGGACAATTAGGCTGTGCTACACACACCCATTTACTTTGTAGCCTCTCCTCATATGAATTGACTCAGAAACTGTGGCCATCATCTGAAGCCCTTCTTTGTGTGCCTCTTCCACAAGAAGTCTGGAGGGTGGAAACAGAAGAACGGGCCTTTTCTGTGGTGGCCCCCCACTTGTAGAACGCTCTCCCAAGGGAGGCTCACCTGGCAGCTTCATTACGTATATTTAGGTAGGGTTGCCATATTTTGAAGAGTAAAAAAAGAGGGACACCTTTGCTGACTTCTACTTCTAAATCTGGATCGCTATGGTGACTCTCATTTTACATACCCATGAAAAAGACGACATATGGCAACCCTAATTTTAAGCTCCAGGCAAAAACATTCTTCTTCTCTCAGGCCTTTGGTTAATTAAACAATCTAGGGCCTTTTAAATTGGGAGGGGGGAGAGAGGGAATCTTGTTTTTGTTGGTTACTATGGTGTGCATTTTTGTGTTCTTGTGATCTTTGGATGAGGGGTGGTATAGAAGTTTAATAAATAAATAATATTTATTAAAAATTAAAAATCAATGTTAACCACAACCCATAGCTATCCTGTATCTACCCTATAGTTTATTTTGAAATGCTGACTGTGCACACATTACTGGCTAAAAACACAGTGAAGTCAGTATGGTTGTATTTCTAAGTCACCTGATGTTTGCCTGTTATGTACTGAAGTTCTCACCCTAGCCACCAGGGGGTATTGTGTATATAGTTTTCACTCAGGTCCAGGTAAGTTAATTTAGGCGGGAAACTCTGGGCTGCTGTTGGTAAAATGTTGACAGCGGCTGCCTATAAAAGTAGGCCGGCTGAGCTGTTTGCTGTTCAGTTCAGTCCCAGTTTACTTATAAAGAACTACTTGGAGAAATATCTGTGTCGTCTGCTATGTCCACCCACTACTTAATAGTGGGTGGAGAAGGGGCATGGATGTCCTTATATGGCTGAAGTTTTCACATCAGATCAAAGCTGGTTTGGGAAAAATTCATCAGAACACAGTATTTTCCAAGAAACTACAGGACAGATGTAGATTGCAGCTAACTGTGTATACTCTACAGAGCTTCACAATCTAATGCTGGGAGTATGGATGCATTCTCTACCCCCAACCAAATTGTGAAATAAAGGGCTAGCTGCATTTTTAGCCAGTATTGCATGCACAGCCTTACAGCAGCTAAACCTGAGTAACTGTAGGTGTAGTCAGAAAATGTTATTGATGCCAAATATTTGTCAGTGCTTCAGTTCAAATTTACACCTCTGTTGCTGTTATTTCTCCAGACTAGAAGTGAAAATCAGCGTTAAATCCAGCCAGCTTGAGATGTATGAAACATCCACTATATCTTCTCAAGCAATGTTCACTTTTTGTTTTCTCCATTAACATTTCAGATTATAATCTTTTCCCTTTTTTGCACATTCACCAAGCAGCAGAGGTGGTGGCTCAAATCCTCTGATCTTATCCTTGAATAAATATAAATCTCAGATAGCCAAAAGCTGGAGATAAACCGCACAAATTATATGGCATACTACCTCTGAAGCATATGGAATTGGCTGTATATTTAAAAAATTGAAAAATGTCCATTGGTCATTGCAAGTGTATTGCTCATAGCTTGAAAAATGAAGGAAACAGCTTTTTAATTTTATTTTTAAAAAACAACAATACATGAATATCCCAAGTTATTCTCTGTTGTAAGTAAACCCCTGTATGATTTACTCCCAAACTGACAATATTCCTTCTCTCTCTGAATATAATACTTAGGGTGGTCATTTATGTCTAACAAAAAAAAGACACAGATTTGAATACAATTAGCATCTACCACTAGAGAGAGAGAGACTGCCTGCCTGTTCAGTTTGTTGTCTAGGTGCCTGCTGTTGATGGACAACTTCAATGACCCTGCTCTCCTTTTTTCTGATGAATTATATTTAAACCAGACTTGGGTCAGACAATCCTTCAGTAACAACCCTGTCCTCTGCAAACTAGTGCAAATGACTACTTTATTCTCAATCCTAAACTCTCATTTTCTTGCATTTTAAAAAAAGTGTAATGATAGCTCAGTTGGTAAAGCATCAGACTCTTAATCTGTGTCTTGAACCCCTGGCCTACCTGGCAGCAAGTCAAAATGTTGCATCCAAAGTCCGAAATCCAGGGGTCATGCAGCCACACAAGCCAAGTCCAAAGTCCAGGAAACACAGTCCAGGTCCAAGTAGCAACGTGGGAAGTTCCACAATCAGCATACAGTTCAGAGTCAAACCCAAAGCAGAATCCCAGAGAAATCCAGGAGCATCCAAGCCAAAGTGCCTCAAGATGGGCAGCTGAGCAGACACAGCACCTCAGCTCTGCTTCCCTCTTTGCATGCTGATTGCAGCATCGCAGCATCTGGGCTTGATGGGGCAGGTGACCCTCACCTGTTCTGAGCCTATCACACACTTCCTCCCAGAGTTAGCGAGCCCCACCTGGCCAACTAGGGAGCTGGGCTGTGGGCTATTGCCTACCTCAGCCTCTTACAGCACCACTCCTGCTGCTCCCTACGCCTCAGAGCCCACTGTGTTCATGATGGGTCCTGCTGCTCCGGTTCCTGTGCACTGACAGCCATCCCCTTGCCGTCCTACATCACCTTGTGAGTACACTCCTTCCTTCCCTATCCCCTGCTTGCTCTGGTTTGTCCCAGTCCCAGCCTCACCCCTCGCCAGGATATTCTTCCTCCTCCTCCTCACCATCGTCCTACCAGTTCATGACAATCTGAGGGTTGTAGGTTCAAGAGCCTCAGGTTCTACTAGTTTTGGTTTCTGTTTTATTAAGCTTTGCTCTTTGATTCCTGCAGCTTGCATAGCAATCTAACCTCACATGTTCAATTTGCAAGAACACCAGCAACACCTAAGTCTAGGAAACAGTACCTTTGTTGCATAACTGGGCCAACTAATGCTGTATATCTTGCGAAACTATATTGGGTGAATTGATTCAGGAGCACATTTCCAGAAGAGAAAAGAAAACGTATTTTTAGCCATAAATAGTTTATTGCTGAGAAACAAGTTGGGAAGGATGAATTTCCCCCTTCTAGGGCATCTTGCTCTTAGCACCGGAGTAGCATTGCATTGCTGGTTTCAGTACAAGGAGAAAGATTGATGAGTGGGACTTGGTGTGTCTGGGAACCTGATCTTGCATTAATGAGAGCACTGCTATACGACTGCCAAGTGTCTCCTGTCCAGGAGCAGACAGAAGGCCAAAGAGCAAAACAGAGTGCATACCTAACAGTCTCATTTACATTGCTGGAACAACACAAGCCCAAGCAAGGCCATGTCTTGTCAGATTCTCAGTGTAAGTGTGTGAACCATATGTTGTGTTGGGTGCAAACTGCTTGTTTTCATATTCTAATTTATTTAAGTGTGTACTATTGCCTAGTAATAGGACAGATTTTTTTTTTAAGTGTTTTCTGTGTGTTTGAACCGTATCACAAGACAACCCAAAAGCAGCAGCAGCTGAAATAATCACTGATTTAGAAATGGCAAGAGGCAACTATCTCAAGATGTTTCCCACTTGTCATATGTTTGGCAATGATAGCTTGGGTCCATGTTCCAGTCTGTTAAAGCCTAGAGGCTACTTGAAAGGGTAGACACACTAGAGGGCATCCAAAGATGCTTGGAAAATGTGTGGGCCATTTTATAGGACCCCACCCCCTCACAGTTTGGTACTGGCCACTGAAAAGATCTGTGGTAGCTCTCTTCTCCCCTCTGCTCATGGAGAAAGGACATAGCTAGGCAAATATCTGGATATTTCCTCAACATTGAGAGGACTGTCTTGCAATGACTTCTGGAATTCTAGTTCGGCACATGGAAAGGGAGTTCAGATGGCCCATTGCTCACCACAATGGCAGCTGCATGTGCTGGCTCTAAGCTTCCTAGTCATAGCATGCATGTATTGGGACCCAAAGATGTGCTGGGCTAATACACCATGGCATTAATCTTTTGCACCAACCACTTTTCTGGTACGTGGCACAATACTTATGAAATGACAACATTGTGACCTTACATGGGTCATGCAATTCTATGAAAGCTTCCTTATTAGCTGGTTTAATTTCCACTGTTGCTGGCAAGAAGCCAGTTCACATAGTATATGAAAAGGTGTGTGAAAATCCCAAAGGAGGTGGACCTAGATATGGGCACTGTTCATGCTCAAAAGCATTGTCATTATATTTATTACACCTTCGAAGAATGAACCCCAGTACTGTATTCCAGACAATTGACTTCTGGATCACAATAGAGCTCTGTTTGCTGCAATTAAGGTCTGCAGTCACGGTCACCGTTTGAAGTATTCCGAACCTTTGCATGCAAATTACAGCCTCTAGATAGAAATTATCTCCAGAATGCCCTTTGAAAACGAGCAGGAAGAAAGGGCAGCAATGCGGTTCAAACCCCTTAGGCGCAGAAACCACTGGATGACCTTGGCTCGGTCACCGTCTCTCAGCCTGCCCTACATCACAAGGTTGTTGTTGGAACAGGGTTAAAAATGCGAGGAATGAAGAGGCGATCCTGAAGTCCTTGGGGTGAAGAAGGGCGGGCTAGAAATGCTAGAGAGAAAAGGAAAGGTCAGAGGGAACGATCTGCGAAGCCCGCCCCGCCCCAATAACTCTGCCCTAACTACCTTTGCTCTCTCGGCTTTTCGCGGGGCTCACTTCGAAATAAGCACACGTAAGCCCAACGGCCACGAAGGAGATGCGTGCACACATATAGGACACTCGAATGCTTCCTTTTAACGCGATCACGAGAGGTGGCTCTCTGTGCGCGCCAGCCCAAGCAGCGCAGGGGAGGGGGCAGCGTCTCTCTCTCTCTCTCTTTTGCAACGCCAGAGCATTGTGGGCAGATTTTCCCCTGCAGCGAGCAAGGAGGCTCATAAACTCTGCAAAGAAGCCCCGCTTGCTTCTCCAGCACCTCGCCGGACTCCAGAGAGCGCTGTGCAGCCGGCCCAGGGAGGGGAGCTGCAGGAGCAGCAGCCGCCCCAACCCCGGCCGGCGCAGGAGGGCAAAGGAGCCCCGGGCGGACACCTCCTCGGCGCGGCCGGGGGGCTCACTCCGGCCAGCTGCAGTCCCAGCCACGGGGCCCAGGTAAAGGAAACTTGCCTCCTTCTTTGTGCGCCTTCGCTTCCGCGCCGGCAGAGCTCAAGGTCTGGGCTGCTGCTGCTGCCGCCTCCCCATTGCAAAGGACCAATGGGACTTTAAAAAAAACCAAAACATTTTGCTCCCGGGGCTCGATCGCCAAGAGATCGGGATCTTCCGATCTTAGAACAGGCTGGCCAGAAATAAGGATGGAGGAGAGAGAGCAAGAGGCTCAAAGGGGGTGTGGGTGCGGCGAATAAATTTGGGGGAGAGTCGATGGTGGCGGGACTGAAGCTGCGCAGCGCGAGAACGCAGTTTCGAGTAGGTTTAGCCGGAGGAAATGCGAACTGAGGCTCTATTATATTATATTATTATAATCATCATCGTCATCATCATCATCATGAATGGTGATGATAAGGACTCTTTTTCCTTGGGCAGTTTGCTGCTTCCCAAAGTGCTCGCTTCCTGGCATGGAGCGGCTGCCCCCTACAGGATCATGCTCAAAGGGAAGAAATGTAATCTGTCCCTGCCGTGTTGAAAACCAAGGACAGGAAAAGCCCGGCGCTCTAAGAGAAGCGCAGCTCAGCGCCACTGATGGGTCCTCCTTGTCACTTGCTGAGTTCAGCTGATCTCCCGTTCTCGGTGCCTTTCTTTTTTACCTTGCTCAGCTCGTTTGTCTGCTGGTGCGATTCGGGTTCTCCTCCCGATCGGTTTAAACAGGGTAGGGACTCAGACCTCAGATGCATGAAAGGAGAAAGATAGAAAGAGTGCTTCTGAGCAAGCACAGAGTGCTTTCTCCTCAGCAAGTCACCCCACCCATTTAACTTCTGCATCTTTAAAGTGTCTGGTTGTGGGGAGAGGCGCAGGTTCTGTTGTATTTAGAATACCAGTGATTTTGTGTTGGGAAGGCTCCAGAAGAGTATCTGATTTAAATAATTTCTAGAGTCGGGGCTACATCACATGTCCTAATTTTTAACATAGAATCATAGACATGTCAGAAACAACCTCACAACCCCCTTCCCTTTATGTAATTGTTTTATTTGAATTGAAAGCACAGGTATTGTGTGATTGGACTTGTTTGTGGATAGCAAACTCTTACAACTATTGATGGTCAGACACGCCTCCTCAGTTCATCCCTCCTGATAGCATCCTGGCATTTATTTATGTGAACGTATAGATTACCTGTCCTAGGGGCAGAGAGCGACTTACATACCTGATACTTCATACAAAGAACAGACAGGTGCCAAGGGATTCACAATTCCCTTCCGGTTCTCTTTTTAACTCCTTTGTCCAAAACCAAGGGGTTTCTTTTCCCAGCCTAATGTATTCTGCAGATGTGCAGAGGGATGGCAAGTTTCCTCTTAGTATTACGGCTGTTTCGTGGAAGCCTGATTCCTCTTTTACTAATTTATTTATTGTTGAAACAAGAGATGTGCCCTCCTGCACTGGTGAGGCAAGGGAAGCACACATTTCCTTTTAAAGAATGAAATACGGAAGGAAAACAAAAAAAGATGTTCTTAAATAGCTAGCTACTGCTGCAGGAGAAGGAAAAACTTCCTTGAGTTTCCAGATTTTTTACCTTTTAAAGCAAGGGCGGCTAAACTCAGGCCTGAGGGCTGAATATGGTCCTGCAAGCTGCTCCGTCCAGCTTGAGGGCCTGTTTCGAAATAAAAGTAGGTGGAACACTGGATGTGACTCTTATCTTTCTGCCATAGGCTTCATTCCAGCTATGTGAAATTCAGGTATTTCTATACTCGCACCCATATACACGTATCTCCTAAGCAATAGGCATATGCGCAGTTCAGGGACGCATCCCAGCCAGGCAAAAGCACTTGAAGAGTGTTTATTGTAGGGCTGGTAAGCACCTGGCCTGTGGAGACTGTATGAGGCCTGACAGGAGACACAGCCTGGGAAGATTCCTGAGGGCTACAGCGATAGGTCTGGTGGGCCACATTGGCCTCTGGGCATGAGGTTCCCCACCCTTGATTTAGTGCTGTTGTTCCGAACTATCCAGGCACCCACTAGTCGGCGCAGGACTTGGGATTCTTGGCTTGGTTACTACTAAGGGTGTTATTCCAAAGATGGCCGCGCCGCACAGTCCAAACATAGATCAGGTTACCAGCAGTGTTTTGAAACTCCCATTGTTCTAGGAGCATTTTGCGACAGGGAATTTCATTAACGCGAGCAGTTTCTGAGCTCTGGGCACAGTACTGCGCTTAAGATTTCAGAATAAAACTGCAGAGTGGAAGGAAAGGAGGACCTTTTTCTGCCTCCCTGCTTCCAGCTACTCTCTGAAGACTGGAGAAGAGACCCTCCTAAGAATATTAGGGGGGTGGGCAGGGAAAGGACTAGACCATGTGAAAAATGAACATAGTATTTTAGTTGCAGTCCATTGATTTTCAGCTTTGTATTCTTGTTATATAAAAAAAGTGCGCCTAGATATTCCATTGTTGCACCCATAACCCAGATTTAAGGTGCCATTTAGCTCCTAGCTTTCATAGCTCAGTTTCTTAAACTGATTACCAGGTGTGCAAATCAGCCACTTAAATCAGAGTTCTAAGTTACAAAGATTGGCATAAATTACGAAGACACCATCCCGGCACTTGGCATGCCTCCTGAGCTCTGCTTTTGGAGAGTGGGGTAGGCACAGCCATTTATGTGTTTTACATACTGAGGCATGGGATCGGGCTAGCAAGTGGGCACTTCTGTCAGGAGGCTGGGTCCACTTGCGCTGGCGCAACCAGTGATGCATTCTTGGAGATGGGAGCAGTTGACAGCTCACTATCCACTCTAGGCTCAGGTGCTCCCCTGGGGGTGGGAAGTGCTTCACTGGCTGCAAGTGGAGCTGAGGCCTAGTTAGGCGGCTCTCCCTCAATGCTTGGGGGTGTGTGCTTTCTCTGAACAAGTACCTCTCCACAATATGGGTCAGCACCTCCCAGACCACTGGGTCCCTCCCCAGAATAAGGTTCCACTCTTCCTATTCCTTCTCTGAAGTCAAGAAGTCTCCACAGGACTCAAAACGGCTTCATAAAAATATAGTTGGCAAATAATCTGTAGTCTGAAACCTAAATTCATGCTTATGAATAGAGAGTACTTGTCTCGCTGCCTTTCATTGCTATATTGCAGTGTTTAGAAGTGGGATGACTGTACTATTCCCCCCTCCTTTCTCTTGTTTGTGAGAGAAGTAGTTTGGTTAGATTGCATAGAGACTTGTTTGTACAAGTGAGCCTGGGTGGGTGTGAACAAACTGAGGAGAGCAGAACTGAAGCACACGAAGTCCGAATTGGGTCACTACATTCTGTAGAGTTCAGAGTTGAGAAATTCAGATTCCTACGAAAGGTTTACCTCCCTCACTCTTGGGCCTATGAGAGCCTGTTCAGCCAAAATATTTAGGTGCGGTTATCTGCCAAATGAGGAAATAAACAATTTACTTCAAAGCATTGTGTAGGACCAACGTAATTCTGGGGAATTAAGAAATTTCTCAGAATTAAGAGATTAAGAGTATGCTAGCAAATCAATATTTTCATCTTCTTCACTGCCTTGTTTTCATATTCTCCCTGGTACAGTGTTCCCCCTGGTACAATTCTAGGCACTCAAGGTGGCGTACCTGGTTCTCCCCCTCTGCAATTAACTCCCCACAACAACCCTGTGAGGTAGGTCAGTTGAGAGGCAATGATGGCCCAAGATCATCAAACGAGCTTCATGGCTGAGTGGGGATTTGAACCCTGGTCTCCCAGGCCTTGTCTGACGCTTTAACCACTACACCACACAGGCTCTGTCATGTGTCATATAACATTACTATAAACACATCAGAACGAATGTTCAGTGAGGATTGTCATTAGGAAGTGACCTTTGCTGATACTTGGTGCAGGCTGGGTTTTGTCTTTTAACCTTTATCTCTTGGAGATGTCTGTTTGACACCATTTTGGTTACAAGACAAGGAAATGTCGGCTGGTGAGTCAAATACCGATAAAGAATAAGCAAAGCGCAGCCTCCTTAAGTGGCAGTCTCCACTTGGCAGAGCAGGATATATGTGGCTCCCATCCCAAACCAATTGGGCCATTAATCATCATGAAACATGTAGGGCGAGCTAAAGACTAGGCACTTAATTCTGGTCACAAATTAGTCTAAAACCTGTGTGATAGCACCGGCTCAAATGGAGGCACCTTAGCATTTAAATGCTGATAGCAGAAACAGGTGTTAGATTCTCAAAACCTCTTCGCAGGTTATAAAAAATGCCCATGTTAAATCAAACACTCATTTCAGTTTTTAATAACTTTGCAGGTCCAGGCTGAACTGTCTGTGGAGACTTTTTTGGGTCACATGACTCCTTAAAAAATGAACAAACACGGTTAAGGTTTGCAGGCCTGTTTCCCCACCCCCTCAAACTCCACTATTCCACATGATGAATGTGGGAAAATGATTGCTTGTACATAAGAGCATGAGCAAAGTTCTTGATATTGCAGGGTGCTTTCATAACTAAAAGCATCCTTGGAGCATGATCAACGCGTGGACAGCTCATGCTGTCCTAATGATTGGTCCACGTAACATAGCCTGATTGTCTGCGTGGTCTAGTGCGATGGTCCTTATCTGCTGGCTTAGAAAAGGTTGCATTCCTTGTATTTTGTATCTTTCGGACTTTACACAATAAAGGCTGTGCTGCAGCAGCTCGAAGGCAGCCAGAATTCTTCAACCCATCTCTGTGTGAGACTGATTCTTACTGATGGCGAGCTGGATCTCGTCAGATGAACATGCCTTTCTGCTTTTGTCTTGTTCCATGATCACAATATGGAAATTATGAAGAGAAGTCATACCCACCAAACCACTAATTTTCATAGAAAGCAGGAGCCTACTTCTGAAAAGGTGTTCACATACTGTACCTGAGGTTGATGGGGGCAGAAAACTGTCTCACAGACAGAGGGTCATTCCAGACAAGTGTTCCCCAACTTGGTGCCCGCCAGATATTTGGGACTCCAGTCCCCCTCAGCCCAAGTCAACAGCCAGGATTATGGAAGCTGTAGCTAGAAACATTAGGGGGTGGGGAGCCCAAGGTCACAGAAAGCTGTTCTACCTGTTGGTCTTAACTTTGCTGGATTGCCATATGTAGGACATAGAACAATGTGCATGATGGACAGCAGAATCTTAAGTATCAACCACACAAAACAAGCTCATTGGAAACCACTCAACGTTGCATATTTATTACAGTGGAACCTCAGGTTAAGTACTTAATTTGTTCTGGAGGTCTGTTCTTAACCTGAAACTGTTCTTAACCTGAAGCACCACTTTAGCTAATGGGGCCTCCCACTGCTGCCGTGCTGCCACCGCATGATTTCTGGTCTCATCCTGAAGCAAAGTTCTTAACCCAAGGTAATATTTCTGGGTTAGCAGAGTCTGTAACCTGAAGCATATGTAACCAGAAGCGTATGTAACCTGAGGTACCACTGTATAGACATTGTTCTCCAGTTGTCTGCATAACATAACTTCTATTGTGCCATCAATTCACGGTGTGAACAAAACAGCATTTTTGTCTAGCTTTGTAAAAACATAATTCTCCCAGCATTTGGTGTGTTGGGAAGTGTTGACCTGCACTCAAGGCTACATATGACTAAAGGATAAGCTAGTTTGCGAGAGGCAAGGTTGCCTTTGTCTGACGTCCAAGTTCTTATCCCAGAGAAGTCAATGGGAGCTTTGTCGTTGACTTCAGTGGGTTAATGATTTACTCTTTAGAAAATCCCTTGCTTTTTCTCTTTGCCAGAACCTGTTAAAGGATGCAACATAATGAAATATAGAAATAATTCTGCAAACTATATCCTAATGGGAGATAGGTCAGGGGTTAGTTGGTTGGTTTGTTTGTTTGTTTGTACAAAACATTTAGCCATACTTCCCCCTCAGAATTTTGGAGAGGGGCATTATATGCCTGAGAATCTGCTCAGAAGACATTCAATCAAAGCAGCCCTACATATAAGGAGAAAATGGCATTTTAAGTCAAAAATGGATGGCTGTGTATAGTCATTACTGCCATCTTGTTAAATGACTATTTAACTGCCTATGGACTCAGTAGAGGTTTTGCCAATTATTTTGAAAGTAATTGAGTTCGCATTAAGGTATTCCAAGTTAATTACACAGCAGCCGGCTTTGTTTATCCAAGTCTCATAAGGTCCATAGACAAACAACAACAATGATTTAGAAATTTAAGGAGTGCCCTGTGATAAATATAGCTTACCACCAGGGGCTGATTTTTTAAAATCACCGGCTTGTCATGTTTAATAGTGTAGTCGCTAGTTGCAACTGAGGAGTCTCATGGTGCAAGTTGCACATGCTGCAAATGTGTGGGTTGAATAGGAGTATGGAAGTAAGCACACAGGCAGTAGCCAATCACAGCTACACCAGTTCTATTCCTTGGAAATCTCTTCCATTGTTTGCTTCCCAGTGCTTCTCACTATCAGTGTCCCATCTTGCACATGGCTGTGACAGATGTTTCATGACTAATTTCCAAACAGTTCAGTACTCAAAACGGTACACGCAGCAAAGGATTTGCCTTCTCATAGCCGTGTGAAAGCATCTTGCAGGAGCTGTCTAGTAACTGTAAGGAGGTTTCTTTCTAAACCTTTACTTCTCTGGTTTATCAGTAGGGGCCATAGGAGGGAGATTTCTCAAGTCACCTTTGCTCTAGGGTCCAGCTCAGCTGTTGCGCTGAGTCCAAGCAACTTAAGAACAGTATTAGTCAAGGAGAGTGAGCCTTCTAACACAGAACTTTGTATGGAATAATGGCTCACAGATTATCTGATTTATTTAATTTTGTCTAATCTCCTTATAATGGCAGAAACTAAAGAGCATCTTTGCCCAAGGAAATTTATTTCATGGGTTAAAAAAGCACGAAGTCCATGCAGTGCATGGAGTCTCCTGGGGGAGTCTCAAATTCAGGAACCCTTCTATGCCTCCAAGAGTTTTGTTAGTCTAGAGTTTAACTGGAACATTAGAGGTGGTGTATTTAACCTTACGTGGCAAAAGAAAGGAATAATTTGTGGGGTATGCTCTGTATAAAAATACTCTCAAGTTGAAACACTGGTGAAATTATGATGGGCAGAAGCTTTAACTAATGTGCCTAAAGTCTCTGAAATGCTGTGTTTGTTTTACAATATCATTTGAGTGGTATTCAAACTAACTTTTATACAGAGTAGACCTGTTAAAATTAATGCCCCTGGCTTAGTCATGCTCATTTAATTTCAGTGGGTCTGCTGCGAGTAAACCCTAGCTGAATAATACCCTATGTGTTTTCATATTTATGAAACTAATCAAAATTATTATGTGAATGGCCCTGAGATCTTATGATGAAGTGCAGTATATACATCTAATAGATAAATAAATAACCCCCTCCCAACCCCCCCAATGCCCCATTGAACAGGTGAGTTTTAATTTTGGATAAGTATACATAAGATTACTCAGTAAATCTATAAATAAGTTTTTTAAAACGAAATCCATCTCTCATGTTAGCTTATTGTAGGGGTGGGGAACTCTAGGCCTGGGGGCCAAATCCAGCCCTCCTGACTCTGCCCAGGCTGCCCCTCTGCCCCAGGCCATATCCCTCACTGCTCCTGATACATGCCCTTAATTGTGGGGTTGTTGTTTTTCCCCAGGCTTCAATATATCTTAGCTGTAATAATGCCACAGGCACTGCTTTCCCTGCTTTTGACCACACCTACCACTAGGATATGCCCCTCAGAAGATTGTCCATCAGGGAATGCAGACCTGGAGCTGGAAAAGTTCCCTATCCCTAGTTTAAAGGGACAAATAAAGCTTTCATAACGCTGATTGCAAATTTTCAACTCGAGAGAGACAGATGAATTCCTGTGGAGAAAATGCCAAGCTCATATCTCTTAGTAAATACTTTCTTTTGATGGGAGAAAAGATAGTAGCTATCACCGCATTCAAAATCAGAAGTCATTTAAACAGAAAAAGAAAAATATGATCTCTTTGCAAATTTCAGTTGCGGGCTGACTGACCTCTACATTGTTTGTACACTTCTTCACCCCTCAGGATTTAATTAAAACTTTCCTACATGGATAACAAGTTTAAGAAAAAGGCCCAGCACTGTGAAGTTGAATCCAAATGCTCCAGAGGAGGTTGTTCTGCACCAAAGGATTTGCTTCATATTCCTGAATACCTGATACTGCCTTTAGAAAACAGCTCTTACATTATTAGTGATCCTCCCAGCAGTGTCACGGTTCCACTTGACTGAAACAGATCTGATTTTAAAAGCAAAGTATGTGCAAAGTTCTGTCAAAACACCTGAGAGGTTTGAGTTTATCATTACAGCTGGTAGATATATTCCTTTTTACAGTCAGATCCTGGCAGGCATAGGGTTGGTGTGTGTGTGTGTGTGTGTAAGTAAGTGTGTAAAGGCTTCCAACTGTTAAGAAGATGAGATATCCCCTCACTCCAATGCTGACAGCCTTCCTCTTTGAAAGGATTGCAACAGCTATCAGTCAGGCAAGCAGTTTTGCACAGCAGAGATGAGAGACTGTTATGTGTGTTTTGTCATTGGTCTTATACTTGTAAGCTGCTTACAAACCACCATGGCAATGAAGCAGTATATAAATAAAAAGCCCCAGCCTCCAGTTCTGTATCCTAAAGGCTTTGGAGAACCTTTCTCTGCCTGGCACCAGAACAGTATTTGACCAGTAAAATGCTGCTGTATGGAAGGGGGTGGGCAGGACTTGAAATGTAGGATTCTAAAATGGCAGATGGTGCAGAGTGGCCCAGCTCTCTCCCACATGCTTGGGAGGAAATGATGCTTCACTGCAGGTCTTGGTTTGAACAACAGCTGCTCAAACGAGAGAGGATGGTTGGGCTAACTGACAACATATGGTTTCTGGATGCAGTGGGATATCTAGGTCTTGCAATGTGTTATTTACTAAGAATGTTGGCCTAGGTTCTCAACCCTGATGGGTGAGTATGAGTGGCTTTAATTTCCCAGACTTTTGTTCCCAGACTTCATGCAAACCCAGGATTGTGATGCGGCACTACAGATCATCCAATGGAGACTTAATGATGACATTCTTACATTTTTATTATACAGAGAAAAAATATTTTCATTTAAATGTTTTAAATCTTTTATTTTGTTATGTTTCTGCACATATTATTGGATAGCACACAAAAGGGTGATTAATCAAATGCCAATGCAGAATTTCAGCCTGTGCTGCTCCTCCATCATTCAGCCAATGGAAACACGAAAGCATCTCACACAGCTGTCTCCCCGTGTAGTGTACAGTAGCGTCCCTGGGAAAAAGTACTTGCTATTTCCACAGGGCATGGGAAATTACTATCTGAATGCTGTGCTGTCATTCCCCCCCCCCCTCGAAATTCTAGGTGCATGTACACATTACAGCGAATAGTCTGGTATTCTGTGAATTTCCTATAGCTGTGAATATGCAGCATCTGTAGAGGTTTATCAAGTAAACTAGTTATTGTTGGCCAGTGCAGTCAGTTGAACCTATTCCTTTAAGGTACTGGAACCAAAAAGCATTCAGTTTTCTATCCAGGCCCATATGTAAATCATAAAATGGTATATTCTAATAGTCAACCCTTTGCTGTATAATAAGTAGTTTAGTTGAGCAAAATATAGCATGATGAGAGTAAGGGAGGGAATCATTAATTTCCCCCCAAATGTTAAGGTCAATTAATAATAATAATAATAATAATAATAATAATAATAATAATAATAATTTATTATTTATACCCCGCCCATCTGGCTGGGCCCCCCCAGCCACTCTGGGCGGCTTCCATAGAAACCAAAAATACACTAAAATATCACACGTTAAAAACTTCCCTGAACAGGCCTGCCTTAAGATGTTTTCTGAATGTCAGGTCGTTGTTTATCGCTTTGACATCTGATGGAAGGGCGTTCTACAGGGCGGGCACCACTACCAAGAAGGCCCTCTGCCTGGTTCCCTGTAGCTTTGCTTCTCGCAATGAGGGAACCGCCAGAAGGCCCTCAGCGCTGGACCTCAACGTCCGGGCAGAACGATGGGGGTGGAGACACTCCTTCAGATATACTGGACCGAGGCCGTTTAGGGCTTTAAAGGTCAGCACCAACACTTTGAATTGTGCTCGGAAACGTACTGGGAGCCAATGTAGGTCTTTCAAGACCGGTGTTATATGGTCTCGGCGGCTGCCCCCAGTCACCAGTCTAGCTGCCGCATTCCGGATTAGTTGTAATTTCCGAGTCACCTTCAAAGGTAGCCCCACGTAGAGCGCATTGCAGTAGTCCAAGCGGGAGATAACCAGAGTATGCACCACTCTGGCGAGACAGTCCACAGGCAGATAGGGTCTCAGCCTACGTACCAGATGGAGCTGGTAAACAGCTGCCCTGGACACAGATTTGACCTGTGCCTCCATGGACAGCTGTGAGTCCAAAATGACTCCCAGGCTGTGCACCTGGTCCTTCAGGGGCACAGTTACCCCATTCAGGACCAGGGAATCCTCCACACCTGCCCGCCTCCTGTCCCCCCAAAACAGTACTTCTGTCTTGTCAGGATTCAACCTCAATCTGTTAGCCGCCATCCATCCTCCAACCGCCTCCAGACACTCACACAGGACCTTCACCGCCTTCACTGGTTCTGATTTAAAAGAGAGGTAGAGCTGGGTATCATCTGCATACTGATGAACACCCAGCCCAAACCTCCTGATGATCTCTCCCAGTGGCTGCATGTAAATGTTGAAAAGCATGGGGGAGAGGACAGAACACTGAGGCACCCCACAAGTGAGGGCCCAGGGGTCTGAACACTCATCCCCCACCACCACTTTCTGAACACTGCCCAGGAGGAAGGAGCGGAACCACTGTATGACAGCGCCCCCAGCTCCCAGCCCCTCAAGACGGTCCAGAAGGATGTTATGGTTGATGGTATCAAACGCCGCTGAGAGATCCAGCAGAACTAGGAAACAGCTCTCACCTTTGTCCCTAGCCCGCCGGAGATCATCAACCAGTGCGATCAAGGCAGTTTCAGTCCCATGATGAGGCCTGAATCCCGACTGGAAGGGATCCAAATGATCCGCTTCTTCCAGGCGTGCCTGGAGTTGTTTAGCAACCACTCGCTCAATCACCTTGCCCAAGAATGGAAGATTTGAGACTGGGCGATAGTTGGCCATCTAAAGATGGTTTTTTAAGAAGCGGTTTAATAACCACCTGAGGGACGCAGGTGGCGCTGTGGGTTAAAGCCTCAGCGCCTAGGACTTGCCGATTGAAAGGTCGCGGTTCGAATCCCTGCGGCGGGGTGCGCTCCCGCTGCTCGGTCCCAGCGCCTGCCAACCTAGCAGTTCGAAAGCACCTCCGGGTGCAAGTAGATAAATAGGGACCGCTTACCAGCGGGAAGGTAAACGACGTTTCCGTGTGCAGCTCTGGCTCGCCAGATGCAGCTTTGTCACGCTGGCCACGTGACCCGGAAGTGTCTCCGGACAGCGCTGGCCCCTGGCCTCTTAAGTGAGATGGGCGCACAACCCCAGAGTCTGTCAAGACTGGCCCGTACGGGCAGGGGTACCTTTACCTTTACCTTAATAACCACCTCTTTCAGCGGGTCTGGGAAGGCTCCCTCACGGAGGGAAGCATTCACCACCCCACGAAGCCCATCGCCCAGTCCTTCCAGGCAGGCAGGCAGAAGTAACACAATGTCATGTAGTTCAAGCTTTTAATTGTAGTCACTGAAGTCAATGTGCATGGCTAGAGCCAGCAATTTTAGATTTCTGTAAAGCCTAAACTAGCTCTCAACACTTTGCTTCTTTGCCTGAAATCCCATCTTTAGTGTGTGCATTTTTCATGCATCGTGTATCATTTGAGTCCTTTCCTGCATAACTAATTCTTCTCCCTGTTCTTCACTTGACAGATTGAAAACTCATTATGTACGCATCTGTATATCCAAACAGATTTCAAAAGTATGTACCGCATATATTCCCCCAGAGTCTGCATTTACATTTGATAGGTGGCTTTTGCTGACGATTCTGCTTCACTGCTCTGTGTTCATCTGGACCACCTACCCAGACGAGCTCTTTGGAGAGCCTTTAAACAGGAGATGCTAGATCACATATGGGTAGCTGGCAAAGGAGGATAAGGGTGTAAATGCTATTTCATGACAGAAAACATGGTTAGCATAAAGGAGACCATGGGGTCCTTCCACTGCCAGCTTACTAGTTGATGCCCACAAGGAAGGAGTTCTTAATTAGCTCCTGTTGAGATGCCACAATCCTGTTCCTGAAGGGAATTTGTTGATTCAGCATCTTAATCCTTCATGGGATGGGTGTACCTGACCCAGCCTAAAGCTTAGTCGGCCATTTAGGTCAGATTAGGATTGCTGAATTTAGTTTTAAACGTCAAGTGTTTTGGCAGCTGGCTTTCTATTTGTTTGTGTGGGTTTGGTTTTTTTTTACTTAAGTAATTCATCTCACAAAATAGACAATGATCAATCTGCAAATGTGCACTCACACTTGGTGCTGTGTGTGTATCTCCTTGCAGAATTCACAGTAGGGAAAGAAGATCAAGGAATCATGGATGGACTAGGCGAGAGGTCAGATTAAAGTGGGTAAGGGCTGAGGTATCTGTGTTTCCAGGCGCCTAAGATTTCTTTCTAGAGCCTGTCCAGCTATAACATTCCTCTTGTAGGATCCCTGAACCTCAGCTCCTGTAGCCAGATGGACTACATTAAACCAACAATACATTTCAATACATCTAGAATTTCAATCCAAAATGACAATATGCCTTGAGAGAGCCATTCCCCTTGTTGCTTTCGTTTGTACTACTACAAAGCAACTTTGAGGGCTCAAATTTTAATCGGAGCAGCGGCACCAAAGGAGGAGGTGCTTAATCCTCCTCTTCCTGCCCCCACGACCTTTTCATGATCCAAAAGAGGTGTACTTTTAAAATAAGTAGGACATGACTGGATAACCAAATCGGAACGTTGTGGGTTCAGTTTCACCTCGAAAGCCTTTTGACAGAACTCTGGCACGCCTCCTGTTGCAATATTCTCTCAGGTCACAATCAAAGCATTATCTAGACCTTGGCGAGTTTTATTAGCTATTATGAAATCTTTCCCCTTCTAATGAGATCTCCCCCACCGACCCCAACAATAAGCCTCAAAAACTGACAGCTGACTTGAGTGTGCTTTGCATCTTGGAAGCAGTGTGGTGACACTTTGACGTTGTTTGTTCAGTTTCCTCACGCAAAGCTCCATTGCCAATAGTCAGGTCTTTCGTCCACCTTGGGTCTCAGATAAGGCATGTTCATGTTTTCCTTGATTTTGTTAATCTAGCCTGTTCTGTGGCTTGGCAGAGCCCACTCTTGCTCAGGGGCAGCAGTGTGGCACAGTACCTCTTTCTCCCTACTACCTCTCACTGCTGTAAGCTACAGCTGCCATCACTGGAGGATGGTCCAGCAGAGTGAATGGGGACACTGCCCCACCAACCTCAGCCAACTCTCCTGCCTGCCTGCCTCCTTGCTTACAACTAGTCAAGGGGTGGCTAGTGAACAACTAGTCAGCAGGGTTTTAAGTGGGTCTCCTTAAACCACAGGATCACTCTGAAAAGGGCTTTCTTCCCACTTCTGCCTGCTCTTACAGATGCTACTCATTGAACTGCAGCTGAGGTATAAAATCATTCGTGCTGAATGCTCAGTAATGACAACAGATGCATTGCCGATTTTTCTGGTCCTTCTGCACAGATCCAATGTCTTCACTGGTTCTCTGTAGACTGATGGTATAGCAAGGAAGATATGAAGCCTCAGCCAAAATAACCTCTTCAGAATGGGACACTGCTGTTATTATTTAGCATCTCTACTAGGTATGGTGCCTTCCAGGTACTGTTATAGACTACAGCTTCCCCCAGCCCTGTGCTTGGCCATGCTGGCTGGGGCTGCTGAAAGCTGAAACCAGCAACATATGGTGGTCAGTGCATTGAATAAACTCTTGGGCTCCCAATTCAGCTCTACACAAACAACCATCTTTGCTGTGGCATCCGTTAATCGCCCATGATGTTGTAGCATAAGACAATCAAAGCTGTTTCACTTTGCTTTCCATTCACACTATTTAAAAAAACAACCCCCAAAAGTGTAGTCAGTGTGACTTTAAAATGCAAATGTGGTTGTTACTTTTATTTAGTAGCATGAACAAACTTGATTTTGTTTGTTTGGCATCAGGGAGTTTGGCAGTTGGGTATGTGAGAAACAGTTTGGGGGTGATCATGAAAGAGATAGAGACATACTGTGATTGTATTTGTGTGTTGGAGATCAGAGCCCATCTCTGCCATTGGACTTGGGTTCTGGGACAAGTTATTTTAGCTTCACGACTTTACCTTCTGTTGCTTTGAAGGGATAGTTTTGCGTGTTCCTTTCTGCCTTGTGCTCAGGTTCTGGGGCAAGTAGTCTTTTGCCATCACAAGTTTGCTTCCTGTGAAATGGTTTTCTGAACAAGCAGATAATTGTGGCTTCAGAAAGCGGCTTTGTGTATTGGGGATCAGTGCCCCACCCTCACGCCCATTGCCTTGTGCTCAGGTTCTGGAGCCTGTCTTAACTCCAGTTTGCCTCCTATGGGTTGGTTTTTTGTTGGAGCAGAAAGCTGTCACTTAAGATGCATGGTTTGATATTTGGGGCTGAAAGCCAACCTCTGCGTTGTACAAAGGCTGAGATCACTTGTCCCCATCTAATCCAGAGAACTGTCTTGTCTGTAGCATTGGCTAGTAGGGATAGCAGGGAAATTTGTTCAGGTAATTTACCCAGTTTGCAATTCCCAAATAAAATACAGTATGTCCACAACTTATGCACATTTAACGTGTGCACATTCAATTTATGCTCTTGGTAAAAAGTAAAAAATAAAAAGGGCGTGGAAAGGGGGTGGCGTCTGAGGGGGGGAGTCTTTGGCAATCCCACCCACCATTGAACCCAATGTGTCTTGGCTTTAGGCAAGATCCCCAAAACGTAACCCCCATGTAAGTGGTGGGCTTACTGTACACAGTGAAACACACCTATCCTTCAAAATTTCTAGTTTTCTGATTTTTTGCAGTCCAGTTGTCCAACCCAACATGCATCCCCCCCCAAAAGGCATATGTTAAAGAAAAGTGTGCACAAAAATGCTTATTTTAGTGAAAATAATGTCCCAAAATTGGGGGGAAGCTGATTGGAAACAAAATGTATATTTTAGGCAAAATTGCAGAGTAATGCTAGGTGAAATGCATAGCAAAATGCACGTGAATTTTCATACAGTATTTTAAAGAAGATTGCAAACTAAGGTGGAAATGGGGAGAACCAAACTGAAGGTTGGAGGGCGGGGGAGAGCAATAGATAGAAACAAAAACGAAAACCAATTTATCTGTGCCTTTGAAAAGGTTAAAAGCAACCAGCCATGACTGAAATCTGTATTGGAACCCCTTTCCCTCCCAGTTTGTTTGTTTTTGTTTTTTTGAAAGGTGCATTTAGTTCCTTCAAAGAGAGGAGCTGTATAGCAGGACCAGGTGGAGAAGGCAGTGATGATCATTTGCCTCACAAGTTGCGTTTTCTTTCTCTCACACGAGGAAGTGTCTTCTAATAACATCTGTGAAAGGAGAAGGGTCCCAGTCCCAGCAGTGGCGAACACACTGTATTGCTTTCCCAAGGCATCAATGGCTACTAGCCACGATGGCTATATACTACCTCTAAATATTAGTTTCTGGGGATCACAAGCAAGAGAGAGCTCATAGCCATCTGCTTCACTGCTGTGAGAACAGAATGCTGGACTAGATGGACCTTTGACTTGATCCGTAGGAACGAAGGAAACCGCCTTATACGTAGTGAGTCCATTGGCCCATCTAGCTCAGTACAGTACTGTCTACACCAACTGGCAGCAGCTTTCCAGACTTCAAGTAAGGGACATTCCCTGCCTTACCAGGAGATGCTGGGGATAGGACCTGGGGCCTTCTGAGTGCACAACCTATCTTGCCACAATAATCTACAGTCGTGCCTTGGTACTCAGACATTTTGGCTCCCAAACACCGCAAACCCGGAAGTGAGTGTTCCAGTTTGCGGACCTTTTTTGGAAGCCAAACATCCAACGCGGCTTCCGATTGAGTGCAGGAAGCTCCTGCAGCCAATCGGAAGCCACGCCTTGGTTTTCGAACAGTTCCAGAAGTCAAACGGACTCCCGGAACGGATCATTTTGACAACCAAGGTACCACTGTATTGTCCTTCTTCCACTGAGCTATAGCCTTTTCCAGCAGGGCTGCTTTTACTTTCCTATGCCATTACTTGGCATTTTTCCCTGCCTGCTCTCCTGTACCTTTTGACAGCAGCGTATTAGGCAGAAGCCTAGCAGGTGAAACAGTTCCATGCTGGGAAAAGCTCCTGTTGAATGCCTGCCATGCAGCTGTTAAAACAAACCTTTCTACCTACCTAAGACCTACAGCTACAAGGCAGATCAATGTGGCATCTATCATTGTTCTTAATTCAGAAAATAAAACTTGCCCTTTTAGCAGTACTTGCAGACTACAAGTAAATCAGACACTAAGTTGAACATTTAATTAAGGCTGCAATCCATAACTTTTTATTAGAATATAAAACTTACTGAAATCCACAGTGTCTGAATTCTGAGGGAATATTAATGCACAATATAATCATGTTTCTGTTTGGGAAGGTTTGTGATATGAGGTAGAACCAGGCTTTGCTTGTCTTACCCAAAATATTTTTTATGTTTCTGCCACTGTTAATTATTGGCAGCCTTTTAAATAATCCTTTCCAAAAAAAAAAGATAATTATTTCACAACTTGGTTCAGGCATTTCCTCTTTGGAGTTAATCAGATGTTTTGTTTCTCTTGGAGCTTCAAAAAATAAGACAATCCTTCTTTGGAGAGTATATGAAGATTCTTGCAAATGCCATGTTTTTACCATGCCTGAACACGACTTCTATTTGCATCCTTCTGTGTTATCACAGTAAAGGTTGTATTTGCTTTTCAAGCAAGGTCATTAGTCAGCTGACCAACTCTTTAGCAGCTGGAGTGACTACATGTTTTGCCAGTGTAACTCTGGACTTTTCAGGAGTGTTTGGAGCGCTTCCTAGAAAGAGAAGGCTCGTCTGGGTTTCTTTTCTTCCTTTTGATTTGGCAGCTGGGAGGATATGAAGGTAACCTGGCCAAATACTTCTGTTAACTGCCAGTTTGAACTCCAATAATGAAATGCCGAGTTAAATTGCTGCAATGCAGTTGCAAATGATAGGCAGTATCAGAAAGCTGTTGCAATAGCTCTTAATGAGAATGCATTAACTTGTCATCCCACTGGGGAGAAATGATCTTGGTTTCAAAATACTGTTTTTAAATGCCTCTAAATGATCAAAGGGTCCTTCCTTGCAGTGAATGCCACAGGCATTGATCTTAGTGACTCTATGCATTGTCGGTTCGGAAGTGGCAAACCATAGCTGCCAGCTCAGTGGAACTTAATCTTTAAACGTCCATAGGTGAGAGTTAGTAACAATGAAGAATACAGTGCTTACTTCTGAGTAAACACGCACAGGATTCCACTGTAGTTTGACATGGTTTGAATGTTTTGGATCTTTAGATTCAGTTTACCTGTTGTTCTTCAGTTGACGCAAATATAAAGCAAACTACAGCTGTCTCTATAAACCATGTCCTTGTGAATGAGAAACAAAGGCAAATAAAGAAAGCTTGCTTGATGTTGACAATTTCCACATCTAATTGATACACATATTCTACATCTTTGTTATATCATTTTCTGTATATATAATTATTTTATAGAACATATTTTCAAATGGATACGTCCACTAAAATTAAAGATGTCACTTGTGCTTACACAATGATTGCCTAGAGTTTAAACTGAAGGTTTCCTGATACTGTTCTACTGACACACTGTTCAGATAATCCTGCACAGAAAGTTATTTCTACTGATGTATATGATTTATGGAACCTAGCAGTACTGCTGAAAACATGGCTACTAAGCAGAGACAACACCACAGAAACTTTTCTAAATCTTTTCAATAATCGTTGACAAGCATGGGGGCTTGTTTTATGACAAAAGTCAGGTAGCCACAGTGTTGTACTGACATGGGTATGTGTGCTTTGTTAGCAGAAAAACAATAATGTAAGCAGTAATGGTCATGTCTAAGGACTGATTCATTGTTATTGTTGCTTGCTTGCTTATTTCCCCCAAACCTGGCAGCCTTCTCCAACCTTCAGATCTTCTGGACTACAGTTCCCATCAGCGCCAGCCAGCACGACTGATGGGAATTGTAATCCAAAACATTGGGCAGGCATCAAGTTAGCAAAGGCTGAATTATGATTTACTGTGATGTGTGAACTTTTTTTTAAATCCAGACCTATCTATTAACATGTACAAAAAAGGGGCTAGTTATTCTCCAAAACTACCTACATCAGCTTTCATATTAGCTAATACATATCCATAGATGTTCATCTATAAATGGGAATTGGAAATATCTGTCAGTTTGCTGCCCTTTAGAGGTGTCTATAATCAGCTACTTGAGGCAGAACCCTAGGGAAGGACCCTGGCAATATCTTGTCATGTCTATAATTAGTTTCTCTTCCAGCCCCCCCCCCAACTTGCTTTTTAAACTAGGAAAGCTGTAGGACACAGCACATTAATTATAGGCCATGTCCCAGAGTAATCAATGCTTCCAACAGTAATAAGATGAGTGATTACTTATCACCTCAACTTCTACTCAACATGCATCTCCTCAGCGTTTCTTCCTCTCCTCCATCTTCCCCTCCCTTTACCTCCCCAATTTCTTTCTGAATTTCCTTTGGTCTTGTGTGTTGTTGCTTAGCAGTGAAAAATGATCTGATACTGATACGCCCGTGTCTTCAGAGCAGGAACTGTTACAGTTAGAAGAGAAAACATTGATTTAAAAGATGCCTGGAAGTGCTTACTGGATAAGGACTCAAAGGATAATAATTTCATTCCATGCAGACGGAAACTGACTTAATAGCTCTGTGTTTAAAAATAGATTATTCTGGTGAAGTGAGCAGTTTGTACATAAAGAAGTAATCGAAAGGAAGTGTGATGCTTAGGTCTTGAAATAACTATAATTGTATTGTTTAACAGTTTCCACCCCCTCCTCTTTTTTTAAAGGTGGACTACATGTCTTCAGATGATGTTTCACTAATGGCTTGACATCTGTGGTCTGGACAGCAGTCGTCATTATGGAGAATACAGATGGTATGGATACAGAATTTAACCTTAATTGAAAGGCAAAAACTTTATACTGTTCATTTTCCTTTTAATTGCTAAACGATTAAAGAACTCATGCTTTTTGAATTAGACTTTTAAAAATGTTCAGGCCCCAGTTTTGAATACTCACCCAATCTCTGTTCAAAATCTGTAAGTGCAAAGGGAAAACAGAGTTCTTGCAGGAGGGGTCTGCTTCTGGACCTTATGCCTGCAGAGAGAAGCTGATGGCCTTTCCCCCTAAAGGTAAAGGACCCCTGGATGGTTAAGTCCGGTCAAAGGCGACTATGGGGTGGGGTGCTCATCTCGCTTTTCAGGCCAAGGAAGTCGGTGTTTGTCCACAGACAGTTTTCCAGGTCATGTGGCCAGCATGACTAAAATGCTACTGGCACACGGAGGACCATGACGAGTGCCAGAGCGCACAGAAATGCTGTTTACCTTCCTGCAGTAGCAGTACCTATTTATCTACTTGCACTGGTATGCTTTTGAACTGCTAGGCTGGCAGAAGCTGGGACAGAGCAACGGGAGCTAACCCTGTCATGCGGATTCAAACTACTGACCTTCTGATCAGCAAGCCTAAGAGGTTCAGTGGTTTAGACCACAGCACCACCCCTTAAAAATAAGAGGAAACAAGAGGAGTATTTCAGTACTTTGGGGCTGAGGGATAATTTCCCCCGTTGGAGAGAGCCCTTTGCTCAGTGGGAGAGTGCATGTTTTGCAAGCGTAAGTTCCCAACTGCAATCCCAGACATTTCTGCTTATGAAGACTGAGGTAGCAGGGTTGAAAAAGACCTCTACCACAGATATCGGAGAGCTGTTGCACTTCAGAACAGGCAGAACTGGCCTACATGGTCCTGTACTCTTAAGGCCAAAACACATGCCATGTTATTCAAATCATTTGGTGCCAAGGGTCAACTTTCCTTGAACTGTGAGCAGCAATTTAGGGATTCCCAATTCAGACCCAGACAGTGGTGCGGTCAAAGGATAAAAAGCCATCCTTACACACCACAGTCCTGACTCGTTGCTGACTACCATGGAAGGCCAAACAATGGCAATTATGTCACATCTTGTTTGCCCCTGAATCAGTATATGGTTGCCTGAGACAAGACGTATTTGGGCCACTCCTCACTTTTTGCTCATGGGTCTTATACATACCTAAGCATGAAAAGTAAAGTGATCCTGTTGAGCAGGAGTTGCGCTTCGAGCTCCACTCAAGAAAATAGCTGCTTTTCCTGATTCCCTTCTGTCTGGTTTTGTGCAAAAGCACCAAGCTCTTAGCCTGGGAACTTGTGTGCACACAGAGGGGTTTTTTTAATATTTAAGGGAGATCAAGGCTGACTCCCAGGAACCAATCTGTTCAGTTTGCTCTTTTCCAGATCAACCTAGTATGCATGTCTTAAAGCATTTGACATGGTTTGAAAGCTAGTGCTGAATATATTAGTGATGCTGAGTGTAATGGTAAAGGTTTATTATACATTAGGATCATGCAGACTTTAAAGCAAATATGTTGTGTGGATTGCAAAAGCTGTCATTTACATAATTACCAAGTAGAGTGATTATTTAGCAAATTCTTGATGACTTTCGGTGGTACAATTACATGATTCAGCCCTTGAAAGCAAGATTATACATTTGCCCATGCCTCTTCAGGACTATATATCTAAGCTGACTGTACAGAGATGTCTCAGATGACAAATTGCCAGCCGTGTTTCCCCCCTCTTTTTGCCTTTTGGATAGAGGCTAACTGCACAGTGATTTAGTGAAACTGCCTTGCAGTGGTGTCTGGAGCTACAGCCAGCATTTCAATAAAAAGGGGGGGAGTATGCATGCTGATATAGGCTGATTTTCAGCAATACTGCAGTGGCTCTATGCTGTTGCAGCCTTAGAGACAGCTGGGAGAGGGTTTGGGGAAGTCCATTGGGACCTCGCCATAGAATATTGGGCCCTCCGTATCTGGCATTCATCTGTTTCTTTCATATCCTTTATTCACAACTCCTCATCCTAATGATAGAGGGTTATGCTGATGAAACACAGCGAATGGGAAACAGGCACTATGCATTTCCATATAGTCACCGTGATGTGCTCTGGAAGAGATGGGCACAGGGCTAAACGAAGCCCTCTTCCCTCCTTTCCTGGCCTTCCCTTGGTATGTACATTATGCCATGCAGAACTAGATGCTTGTGAGTGGAGCTCCTTGGGCACTAGGTCAGAAAATGGCTGAGTCTGTAGGACTCTGTGTTATGACCAGATGGCCAGCCAGAAAAGGAGGAAGCTGCATTATACTGAATCAGACCATTATTCCATCTAGCTACTCTGTTTGGTCTACTCTGACTGGCAGAGGCCTGCCAGTGTCATGCAGGGACTTTTCCCACCTGGTGCTGTGCCACTGAGCTACAGTCTTCTAATGAGACTGTGTTGATTCCTTTTTTCAAGCACATGGCTGCGTCACTGCAGGTCACATGATGCCCTCATAATTTCTAGTTAGTTAGGTTAGAGTGACCTTAGCAGATTGTCTTTTTCCATCATGCGAATTAAGTGGGTAAAGACTGCTGTCAGGGGCTTTAGGTAGGAACTTGAGTTATAAGTGGTTTCAGACATCAGGCTTTCTTGATATTATATCTGTTTGTAGATTATCACACTTTTAATTTTTTTATTTTATGTCAGCAGATGAATGGGCATCCAAACCAGAGGATAAAGATCCACCCCAAAGCCCCTATTCTCTTGAAACACCCTATGGCTTCCACTTAGATCTTGACTTCCTGAAGTACGTAGATGACATCGAGAAAGGAAATACTATCAAGAGGATTCCTATTCACAGGAAAGCAAAGCACCCAAAATTCAGCACACTGCCTCGCAATTTCAGCCTTCCAGAAAATGGATCAAGGGCCTACTCCTCAGCCCCAAACAAGAGCTTCCTTACACAGAGGAAGGCCTCCTTAGGGGCAGAGGAAAGCAGCCCTGTTGTCACATCAGCTGACTCATTGCCCTTAGCCACCCGTTCAAATGAGCCAAGCTACAGAAAAAAGGCCCTTTTAATAGAGACTGTCAAGCAAGATTCCGCGCACCTTGAAGAGGAGACTGGCAACTGTAGAGGGAGGCCTCAGCTTTTGAGGGCATCCAGTATGCCTGCCACGCTGCCACCAAGCCAGGATTCAGAAGTAGAAACGCAGCCAGAAGCTTTTCCGCCGTTGGCATTCCTTCCGTCTTCTGATGGGAAAGGCTTGGAATTTGATTTTAGTCCCGTAAAGGGAACACTGGATTCAGATTGGTCCAAGGGATCTCCTGAAAATCTGAAAAATGTTAAGGAGCAAATCAGTCAGGCCGTCCAGGATACTGAGAAGCTTACGAGGCAACAGAAAGAAGCTAAGCTTGTGCTAGACCAGGGACAACCAGAGCTTACAAAGGAGAGAATACAACCCAGTGCTTCATGGCAAAGCCAGCATTTAGTATCTCAGGAACTGCTTGCAGTTGCTGAGAGTGGAGAAGAGGAATGTGATGCAACGGAGACAGATGTTTGTCGGCCATCCACCCAAAGTGAATTGACCACTTTCAGAGCCTTAGAATACAACCCTGAGAGCCAGACCCAGGAAGACATAGAACTCAACATAACTGAGACACTTACAGCAGGACTACAGGAGGGAGATGAAGTTACAAGTCCTGGCACTGGAGAGATGAAAGGAAACGTAAACCTCAAGCCTTTGCTCTCTGAAGAACCTAGCAAGATAACGGCCTTAAAGCAGCATATTGCTATTCTGGAGGAACAGCTGAACAACAAGACAGAAGAACTTGAGCAGATTCGAGTAGTCTTGAAGCAGCAGGATAAGGAAATCAAGGCCAAGGAGAGAAGCATTGAAATGTTGGCAACTTCCAAAGCTCAACTGGAAGAGAAACTCTGTGGGGAGAGTACCAAAGAAATTGCACCGTACAAGCAGGACAAAATTGCCCTCCAGTACCATGATGTTGCTGTGAATACCGAACGGGCAGCTAAGGAGGCATCTGACAAAGGGGTTAATGTAAGCATCACTGTGCCTATGGAATCAATAGGGTGTGATGCCTGTGAAATTGATAATAAGAATCTGCAGATGAAGGAAGGGCATAGGAAGCTGTTCCATGTCCACCATGAGATGACAAGTGTTGATGTTGGGGGAAAAGACCGTCCATCTTTCCAGAGACAGAAAGAAATGAAACAGGAAAATGATAGTTCCCCTTTCGAGCTAAGTTACAATGAACTGAAGATTGATGAACACATTGATAATGACAACTACCAGAAGGGAGTGTGCAACTATGACACACAGTTCTCTGCTGCTAGTGAAGAAAGCTGCTCAGGTGTTGAGGTGGTTGGCTCAAAGGCAGGAGGAAATGAAGGCCTTTTTGAAGAAGATTTTAAGCAGGAGCTGAATGAGGAGGAAACCCAACCAGAACCAAAGAATTCGCCTGCAGATCCCATCGTAGGCCAATACGTTAAAAAAATCCAGGATTTGTTGCAAGAGCAGTGGACATGCCTAGAACACGGGTACCCAGAACTTGCCAGCGCCATTAAGCAGCCCGCCTCAAAGCTCAGCTCCATCCAGAACCAGCTTGTTAATTCCTTGAACTTGCTGCTCTCTGCCTACTCAACACAAACGCCGACAGACAAGGAGAATTCCAACACACAGTATCAACAGTTGGGTAAATAATATTGGCAAAGCCAGTCTTTCCTTTCCACTTACATTGCAGCTAGTCAGGAATATCACCTGAGATATTTTGAATGAAATAAACATGTTTGCTGCTTCAAAATAATAATAAAAATGTTCAAACAAGGGAAACTAAAAGAAATATTCTTGTGACATTTCCATGTTGTTGAAAAGCACTATTTTAATGTAAACAGAACTTAATGTGGCAGTTAAGGAAATATGGAATTTTGGAAACCAAATTCATTCTTTATGTCTTAAAAAATATTGTCCAACATCACTTAAATGCATGGCATCATATTAATACAACCAATTTCATAGTGATAGTAAGAGATAATGGGTATGGACAGGCATGGATGACATCCTCTCAACTGATGAACAGGGATGGCTGGAATAGGTTTGTGAAAAGCACTCCTACAATCTAGTTCCATGTTGCTCATAAGAAGGTGCATAGGGCTTCTATGAATAGTCAACCAGTTTTTTCAGCCCAAACCCAGAACAGCAAATATTCACATTGCTGTATCAACATAGTTCCCTTTTTTTCATTTCTCTGCCACTCACACCACTTACTGAGGTTGGGAAAAACCATGGATGAACCTCTTTGTAGAATTTATCAGCCATTTATATGATATCTGCTGTGGTGGAGGAAAAAGTTGCCATTGCTGTGACACAGCTGCAACTGGTCAGCTCTGTCATAAGGTAAGTGCCATTAATGTCACCTCTCCTCTTTCAACAACCTCAGTTCCTCATTCCATGAAGATGTCTATTTCCACATTAGTTATAGGGAACTCTTGGACACAACTATTTTGAGCCATTTCACAATTTATAAAACTGCTAGCACTCTTTTCAAAGCTAAGAAGGGTCCAGTATGGTTTCATATTGGATGGGAAACCCATGTTGAGATTCCTGCATTGCAGGGAGTTGGACCAGATAACCCTTGATATCTCTTCCAGCTCTATGGTTCCAACCTGTGATCAGAAGAGTAGCACAAAGTATGCCCACCAGAATGTTTTGGGATCCATTCAGTTTATAGGGCCAAATCAACCTAACAGACTAATCCAAGCTATCAATATTTTGAAACGACCCACTACAGTTGTGCCTTCTTCAAAATGCACAGCACTTGTTTCCATTCAATTGGAAAACATTAAATCCACCCGCAATCCTCTCTTTTTATGTCATGGAAGCAATGGAGTCCTATGTTCACTGAATCTCAAGCTACCCAAGTTGATGACATTTAAGCTGGACCAGTTCAGCTAGTTCAGACTAGAAGTCTAGTTAGAGGGTGGAGTCGGAAGGTATGCCAACCGTACACTTATATTGCAAAGTGTCTAAGGGTTGCCATTCCGTATACCGCAGCCACAAACTGATGACAACAGTCTGGGCAAACACTGATACCAATGCCTCATTTTGAGTCAAATCAATGATAGTTGGTGATTGACATATATAAGCTTTATATTTAAACAGCAGCAGTATCAACAGAGCAAGGTCATCATTGGCCTCCATTTTAAGTCTCTTGAGGCAACTCAGCCATCTGCTGTTCTCCACACTGTCTTCATCTTCCCTTTGTCTTGTTTTCCTCTGAACACTACATTTCATAATGAGTTGAACATCACGGACATATAAAATGGGCCCAGGCAATGTTGGAAACCTAATGGGAATGTCCTCGGCAAACACCAACAAGGTGGTTGAGAAAAAGTCCTATCCACTTTTACAAATTCCTGTTGCCCTCTTGCACAGCGAAGGAGAACTGACATACCCCTATTCTTTTGCTCCATCCTTCACATTCTATCATGTTCCCTTAACTCCATCTTCACACTCAGCAAATTCCATCTCCACACTCAACAAATTCCATCTTCACACTCAACAAAACAGAAGCACCAGCAAAATGGCTGTAGCTTGGGAAGGGTCTTTGTAATGATGACTAAATAAATGTTATTGCAGTTATGCATGTGACATTGCTCAGTGTTGGGCCTTAAAGCTGGGTTGAGGGATCTGTGCCTGCAACTCCCATAATGCCTGACTATTGACCATACTGATGGAAACTGGCATCCAACAACATCTAGGGGCCCAAGATTGGGTGAGCCTTCTCTGGCTGCTGCATCATACCAACCACTGGTGTCCCCCCCCCCTTCCCCAACCAGGGTAGGCTAGGTAAGTCTATGAAGCTATCAAACAGAAGAACTACCAGACAAGATAGGTCTCTTAAAAACAGTCACATTGTGAACCGCTTTTGAGTTTTTCTTTTTACAATCAAGCAGTGTGTGTGTGTATTAAAAGCCACTGCTGTAGGAGTTGAGAGGTGTTGGGATCAGCCTTTCAATAGATAGGGGTACTTATTTACCATGTTCAGTTTGTTAAAGGTATGTGATATAGTTAAGTAAGACAACTCTGTTACAACATTTCTGATGTTCTGTGTTTTCAATATTTGTATTAGAAATTTCTCCAAGCACAAGCCTTAAATCTATAATGAAAAAGAAGGACACTGGTTTCCATGCAGGAGGTAACGGCACCAAAAAGAACCTTCAGTTTGTTGGGGTAAATGGTGGGTAAGCATCAATGGAAGAAGCAAAACTGCCTTGTCATTTATAATGCTACTTTTTAATGTATGCCAAAAGAAAAGATGTATTAAACACAGAACCATTCTGATGTTGGCGAGATTGCTGCAAAAGGCTGGAGAAGCATTGGGACGTATCAGGGGTGAGCAAACTTTTTCAGCAGGGGGCTGGTCCACTGTCCCTCAGACCATGTGGGGGCCCGGACTGTATTTTGGAAAAAAATATATGAACGAATTCCTATGCCCCACCAATAACCCAGAGATGCATTTTAAATAAAAGGACACCTTCTACTCATGTAAAAAATGCTGATTTCCAGACCGACCGCAGGCTGGATTGAGAAGGCGATTGGGCCGCATCTGGCCCCCGGGCCTTAGTTTGCCTACCCATGACATAGGTCATTAGCAGAAGTATTGAATAGTAGTACGGTAATATAAATGAAAGCTGAAAATCACTGCAAACTTCACAAAAGGAATGGTAACCTTAGCACTGAGTGAGTAGGCTAGGAAACAGACATACTGTAAGCAGTGACACCAAAAGCCAGGATATCGTTGGAACTACCTTGCAATTTGGACTTCTCTCAATTTCTGTAGAAAGAACGAAACAATATGAACTTAGATATTTTTTCACTCTCTTTTTCAAATAGACTTAAGGGGGGGGGGATGCCAGTGAACCTTTTATTCAAAAGACTGCACCTTCCCATTACTAGAATGTTCTTTACCACACAATCTTAAATGACTACTGCCATGGCTGGCTGTGGTGTAAAGGCACTGTGCTAATTTAAGCTTCCATATACCTAGGCAACCCCACAGCTCTTGGCTTCTGATTCAAAAGGCAAGTTGGTTTTAAGAAAGATTCGTCAACTTCGCCCACCTTCCCTGTAAACCAGATCCTCTGCCATCTGCCTAGCGCGTCTCTCCTCACCAGTTCCAAATCCAAGTGGACTGGCTGTTTGCTTTGTAGTAGTTGCTTGTAAACTCACAGAGACATGACAGAAACCATGTAGGAAGCCGGACATTTGTAGCTGTAGATTAATGCTGCAATTGCTTGCAACTTTCTTGAAAGGTGGAATATTGGAATCAAAAGTAGCTTGTGGCCATGTGTTTAAATACATTAATTTACTTGCAAAAACTTCTGTACTACCTTTTTTTTTTAAAAGGTGAACAGCTCAATATCAATGATACAACATTCATAAAATAAATGCAAAATATATCACAAATCCTTAAAACAGATTATTAGCATGTTGACATGTTGCTATCAGTCCACATGCACATGGACATCTGTACCTGCCCAAACTTCACTACAAACATTGCAATACTTGATTGGTGTCTGGGCCCTGTATATTTCATAGTCTATCCTCCCCATCTCAGGTCAAAATCTTGAGAGTGAGGACTAACATCTTTTCTTCCCTAAGCATCTGATATAGTAATAGTTTTAAAGGGAGAACCCTTAGAAGTGATTTAGCAAACAGTCACCATTGGCTCCTAAGTGCTTTGATATATACTGTAGGTGGTTACTTTATCATTTTACTTTGAAAATGCACTAATGCTAGTAAAATGTTTTAAGTTCTAGATAGGAGAAAATGTATTTGAATAAAATAAGAAAGCAATGTAATTCATCATTAAGGGGATGGCCCCCAATCTGTAGTACTAACAGAATACCTAGCTGAACCTTAGCAAACCCACTGGCTTGTTTTTTGACATAATAGCCATGCAACAATCTCCAACACAACCTTTGGCCACTTAAAACAGTCTCACCAGCCAGCTACAGATAGAGATGAATGAATCTTTAATTTTGATTTCTTTCAGTTTCTCATTTTTCCAGCCTTAAGGGACAGTTCTCCACATTTCTGCATCAGCGTGCAATTAAAAACAACAGTAAACCAGCATTTTATTGTGTATTTCTCCCAATATACACATTTTGGTATACAATTTCCCCTAATATAAGGCATTTTTGGTTTGTTATTTTCAGTAATATAAGTACTTTCATGTGCTTTCCCAAATATATGCATTTTTGTACACATATAGGTGGACGCAGGTGGCGCTGTGGGTTAAAGCCTCAGCGCCTAGGACTTGCCGATCGAAAGGTCGGCGGTTCGAATCCCTGCGGCGGGGTGCGCTCCCGCTGCTCGGTCCCAGCGCCTGCAACCTAGCAGTTCGAAAGCACCTCCGGGTGCAAGTAGATAAATAGGGACCGCTTACCAGCGGGAAGGTAAACGGCGTTTCCGTGTGCGGCTCTGGCTCGCCAGATGCAGCTTTGTCACGCTGGCCACGTGATCCGGAAGTGTCTCCGGACAGCGCTGGCCCCTGGCCTCTTGAGTGAGATGGGCGCACAACCCCAGAGTCTGTCAAGACTGGCCCGTACGGGCAGGGGTACCTTTACCTTTACCTTTTAGGTGGAGAACTGAACAGCAAAATTCAAAGAAGCACAAATTTGGTGGATAGCTGCATTTTGATTTGTGTACTGTATTGTTTATAGAGGTGAAAATGACATATTTTTTGCATTAAAATGTGAACAACACTACATATATCCCTCATCCCTAGGTACAGTGGCTATCTGCTTCCAGTTCTGTCCAGGAGCTGTTGTGGCTGCTTTAACTGTTATTTCACAGCTGCTGGGCGATATGGAAGCAGGACTTCAAATGTGTTGGCGCTTAGCAGAGAGTGAAAAGGTTGGGGAGCTCTCAGTAGAGCTCACGTTTGTGGATCATTCCCTGAATTAGGGACAATGCTTTCCAAAACAATGTAAAGCAGAATTCAGATATATGCTCCTAATTATAATGGAAGCATTAAACATGTGTGTCATAGCTGGGGACATAAATCGGAAAGCTAAGAGTTGTTAAGACACCAATATTGCTTTGGTATTGGTTCTAAATATTAGTCTTGCAGTGAGAAAGATGTCAATGACATGTGCATAGTTGTCATGTAGAATTGTTTGCCAGGTTTTTCCCTTGGCATCAGTGCCTATAATCCCCATTCTGGAAATTATGCAATGTCACCTCACCTCAATCTCACATTTATGGCACCGAGACATAAAAGTATTATTATGAATGAGCCACGTCATGGTAGTTAGAAAGCAAGCAATAATACTGTTATTGAAACCACCACTCCTACAAGAGGCCAATTCCTTTTGAATTAGCAAAAACCTGCATGCTTCTGCGATTACTTATGTCCCAGTGAATAAAAATAAAAATCCATGGCTTTCACAGCCTGGGATTTCAAATTTAAGAGGGTTTTGGGCCTAGGGCCCACCAATTTTGCTTATAGCTCTCTGGTTCTCGGACAGAAGGAACGCTGAATAATGCCTGCTGTCCTCACCCAGTTACGAAACCACATCCAGTGAAGATTCCAGTTGTGAAGAAAGCTCCTCAGAAGGCAATTCAGATAGTGAGACTGAGAGAAAGTGTGGCAATGATGAGCATAGATGGGGTGAAGATGGCAATGAAAGTGAACAAAGAGCTTCTGGAACTGCCCATTATGCAAGGAAAGAAGACCCCGAAGAGCAAGAGGGAACCACACGACCAAGCACACAGCACAAGGCAGACAGGTAATGGTTCTTGTTATTTATTTAGAGCATTTGTACCCCATTTTTTAGCTGTAAAAGCTCCCAGAGTGGCTTACATGGAATCAATTAACAGCACTTGCGTGCAAGCTTAAAATCTAAATAATAATAAAAATCACACACACACACAAAAACAGGGAGGGAAGAGGGAAAATCAAACTCAGGCACCAATTCCTCAACAGTTCCTTTTGTAATAACCAGCTGGCACAGTTTAGGGGTAAGAGGTGCCTGATGCAGCTGGTGTTTCAGCAAAGCTGTTGGAATGTTATGTGAACATGTACAATTCCTGCAGACAATCAGTAGTAGTTTCTGTTCCATTCTGCTTTCAGCAGGTGCAATAATATATTTGAGAGAAACATTAATAAAATTCAAGTTATTATGAGCTATAAGGCATTTGAATTAACACTGAAGACAAGGTATTATTATGATTGTTCATTTATGAATCATTTTCTGCTTGTTTTTCAAAGTGATTTACAAACATAAAAAAAACCACGCAGCTAAAAATAAATTTTAAATCCAAAACAACCACTACAAAGGATAGGTTTAAAAGCAACACAAGGTGTACACCTAAGAGAGCTGCAAGAGCTTGTTGAAACAAAAATGCCATCAATTGTTTCCAGAAAGTACAAATAATGGACCTCTGATGTATGTCAGCAGGGACACAGTTGAACACAACAAGCAGGTATATGGGAGGCCCTGCTCTAAGTTACAGTGGAGTGGGTTTCTGGTAGTTTGGAGACTTGAAAGAGAAACACTAATGCAAAACACAGTAACCTTTTGGGTATATAAGAAACAGGGTAGTTTCTCAAGCAACCTGTATTTATTACATTTATATCCCTTTCCTTCAAGGAACTCTCCCCTCCTCATTTTATTCTCACAACACCCCCTGGTGGGACTGCCGTTCTGTGGGGAAAAACTTTGTGGGGGGGGGGGGAGGCCTTGATGAGCTGGAAATGACCAATGTTCTAAGCTAATACTGCCCACACTACATACCAGAAATAATGACCACAACATGAACCATTCTTAAATCCAATGTCTTAAGTTAACTATGTACAGTGGTACCTCAGGTTAAGTACTTAATTCGTTCCAGAGGTCTGTTCTTAACCTGAAACTGTTCTTAACCTGAAGCACTACTTTAGCTAATGGGGCCTCCTGCTGCCGCTGCACCGCCGGTGCATGATTTCTGTTCTCATCCTGAAGCAAAGTTCTTAACCTGAGGTACTATTTCTGGGTTAGCGGAGTCTGTAACCTGAAGCGTATGTAACCCGAGGTACCACTGTATTGCCTTGTGGCCAGTACCTTTTCAACACATGGTTTATAAGGAAGCCCATTATCCCCGCTCTACAAAGTGTTACATTTGTGCATTATGTCCTGCACTGAACCTTTCAATTATATAGTTGCATATATATAAAAAACGGGTTATTGAATAGTAGTAAGGGGCAGAGGAGCAGTTTTGCTATAAGGTCCTTCCCCCCATCAGTATTCATTTATTTTTCCTAATCTTTTTCTTAAAAAAGAGAAGAAACTGTGTTTTTTGCACATTACAGTGAATCTACAAATATGTTTTTCATTTGCAGATTTAAACCCTCTACAGATTTTCTGAAAGGATGCCAGATTTTGAGCAAACACCTGCCAGAAATAAGAACCACAAAGGACAAATTACTGGTACTAATATTTTTCATGTTGTATTTTGAGCACCTCTCTGTTTCAGCTTAATCTAAGAACCTTCTCAGTGATAATTTTTGGTTAATGGTCGACTCAGAGAATAATAGAATTGTAAAGTTGGAAGGGTCATCTGGTCCATTCCCCTGCAATGCAGGAATCTTTTGCCTAATGTGGGGCTGAGACCCACAACCCTGAGATTAAGAGTCTCATGCTCTACCGACTGAGCAGTCCCTGGCATACTAGCGCCAGCTTTTCACTGATGTGTTATGGTTAACTTCGAATTCCCTATTTTCAGAATCTAAATTAATGAAATGCTAGTTTTGATAAATGGTGTAGGGAAGTAAAAGACACATTTCCCCAAATAAAGTTTGTTTTATATAGTTTATTCATTTGCATCAATCAACCATAATAAAACCTTTTCACATCTTAAACCCATTGCATTTATCATCACAAAGCAGATGTCAGGATAGAACTTGGGGGGGGGGGAGGTTACATCTGTGGGCATCTGAGGAGACTGAGACCTGTGGGCTTCTAGATTTTAGTCCTCTCTGTACTACGTGTTTGGCTCCCAATCATTCGGAGTGTACAGCATTGTGTATTAATACTCTTTGCTAGATTGTATCCAGTGTTACTAACTGGGTTGTATTCAACATTAGCTATTCTCAGAGTGAGCCCATTTATATTAATGGATATGACTAGCTTCAGTTCATGAATTTCAATGGGTCTACACTTAGCTGGCCACAACACTGCATCTCTCAAAACTCAAATCAGTCCAGTAGCTACTGAAAAGATGTTGTGCTGGTCTGCTACCATAGCAGGATTTCATAACAAGGCAAGTTTAAATATGCGTAGATTTATTTATTATGTCTCAGTTATAGATTGCTTTTTGCAGCCCGCCCAAGCAGAGGAACAGCACATTAAACTATAATAGAATTAAGATTCAACAAGGCTGGGGAGCATGCAGCCATCCAGATGTTGTTGAACTCTCCCATCAGCTCTAGCAGAGGTGCTCTGGCAAGAGCTATCATCTCATCTTGGCATGTCACAGTGCTGCTCCATGGAGGAAGTTTGTACATAGAGCAGTACGTTACTATATGGACTGGAATCTGAGAACTTTCTTGATCCCCAGAGGTGAATGGGAGGCACTAATGGTTTGGCTGTGAGTTCCAAGCACAAAGAGTTTGGAATACCCTCATTGTTGGACTAAATCAGCTGTCGGTCTCTTTTTTAGAGGCACGTTTTAAGCACCATCTGCCAGGAGTGGTTCCGAATCTCAAGCAGGAAATCCTCCAGCCCTGAAATTGTGGCAGCTTACCTCCAAGAGGTTGAGGCAATTCATCCACAGTTAGAGAATATAATTGTGAACTTGGCTGACGGGAATGGCAACACAGCACTTCATTACAGTGTTTCTCATTCCAACTTTCGGATTGTGAAGCTTCTTTTAGAGACAGGTAAGAATCCCTTAATTGCTTTTTCGGAGCTGAAAATTATGTCCATTTGTTCTGCTTTCAACACTCTCCCTGAAACTGCTTTTTCAATCTCAGTTCTTAGGGCCCAACTGGGTACTTGTTTTCTTTCCCCTTAATTGCGTCCTGATTTACTGCTATCTGCTTATTTTCCTTTGGTGTATAAAAATATTTAGATACCATTATTCCTTTTAAAATATCATAGTGATTTACAACGATCATATATAAAACCATATAAAAATGTAAAATCAGAATTTGGTGATTACAGAAGGATAGCTTCTTAATGGCCGGCATAAGCTTGGAAGCATTCTTGAAGGAGTCCTCTGTTTGAAGGCCTGTTCAACCCAAATGTAGTTGAAAGATAAAGAGTGTTAGAGGAAGGGATAACAGGGGCCTTGAAATTACCCGTCAACAGTTAGCCCCTAGATTGCACACTGAGCAGGCACACAGGTCACACTATGCTGAGATGCGCTGTATTTCCATTTACGTAAAGGTAAAGGGACCCCTGTCCAGTCGTGGCTGACTCTGGGATTGCAGCGCTCATTGGCCGAGGGAGCCGGTGTACAGCTTCCGGGTCATGTGGCCAGCATGACTAAGCCACTTCTGGCGAACCAGAGCAGCGCACGGAAACGCCGTTTACCTTCCTGCTGGAGTAGTACCTATTTATCTACTTGCACTTTGACGTGCTTTCGAACTGCTAGGTTGGCAGGAGCAGGGACCGAGCAACAGGAGCTCACCCCGTCGCAGGGATTCGAACTGCCGACCTTCTGATTGGCAAGTCTGTGATTTAACCCACAGTGTCACCCTCGTCCCTCCATTTACGCAGTAGGATCTAAATTATGTATGCGGTAGGTATATTTACTATATAAAGGGTGAATCAGCCCTCAAATATAGATATGGCTGACTTCTGTTTATTTATTTAGGATACTTATAGATGCAACCTTCCTCAAAAAGAACTCGGGGTGATGTACATTAAAAAAAAATCTAGACGAAATGCATCCAAACATAGCTAAAAACGTGTACAAACTAAAAACAACACCTACTATAGCAAGTAATTCAAACACAGATGCATGCATTGCTGCTAAGGAAGTAATCTTCTATTCATTAGATTGCAAAAGAGTTACAAAAGTGTTTTCAGTTGACACCTGAAACCCAAAAATTGTGGTAGAAAATTACAGACCTCTAAGGCGCGAGAGCATACCAGAGTTAGGCCTCCAACACAGGCTCCTCTACACATCCCCTCACCCAAAATTCGGGGGGAAACTGTGAAATATTCTATGCTGTAACATTCACAGTAGGCATGACTGTACTTCATAATTGAGGATTGCTACTTATAAACTGAAATGGGAAGCTAGAGTTCAGCAATAAAAACTGCATTCTAAACGGTTGGCCTGTCAGGTCAGATGTGAAAGAGTAAAATGTCCTACAAGATTTTTATCCAGTAAACATGCATGTATTTTCCAGCAAGAAGAAAGAAGCTCTTTGATTTCCTG
The DNA here is from genome assembly GCF_964106915.1 of Podarcis gaigeae. Lineage (NCBI taxonomy): Eukaryota > Metazoa > Chordata > Lepidosauria > Squamata > Lacertidae > Podarcis > Podarcis gaigeae. Next base: position 60,651,383 of record NC_139682.1, on the reverse strand, counting down.
GTTGGCATGACAACCTGTAAAATGTTAGAAGAATGGCATATTATCATATGTGTCTATAAATCAATTGTTGCACTAAGACTTCCAAGCCACCCCAGAATATTGAAACAAGGTTGTTTTGTTCTCTTGGTAGATGCCCCCGGGCAATTATATTCAAAGCTACACACTGAGTTTTAAATACTAACTCATTTCAAGTCTATGAAAGAAGGAAAATAATAGCATGCCCTGGAGTTCTAGCAATGATGCAAACCTTAAGAAAAACCTTGGTACTGTCTGCTCTGCCTGGGCGCAACTCTCCAAACAGAGGTCTTTGCCAACCCTGCTGCTTGAGATCTTTTGTTTGGAGAAGACACTGAACCTGGGACTTTATACATGCGAAGTATGTGCTCTATCATTGAACTTCTTTCTTCCAGTTTCTTTCCCATCCTTTAGTCACCTATTTCCTTTTGCATACCTACATCTTCCTTTCAAGTTAAGACAGCCAAGGTCTGATGCCAAGGTGTATGAGGAAAACTCTCACAATAAGCCAGACACAATAGCCTTATTCATGCTGGGCATCACCCATGGAACCAGGGGCGGTGAATGCTTTTAGCCCTGTCCTGAGGAATTCTTCCAGAAGCAACCATGCCTTGCCCTACGTGTGTGTAGGGCCTCTGCATGAACAGAGGACACCTGCTTGTTCTGGTGTCCTGATAATGCAGAGGCCCCACACAGGAGCAAGAGCTTGAAGACTGTGGTTTCTCTTCAGACAAGTGTGGGTGACCCACATGGCTATTTGAGGAAGAGGAAGCAACATCAATGGCAGAGTGAAGGCCACAACCCCACTCCAAGTAATCGTGCTAATGCCCTCCACGTGAGCAATCTGTGGCTAGGGCTAATCAATGTGTATTTCCCTTTTTCTCCCAAGGTAGCCAGCTCCTGTTCCCATATGCCTTTCTAGCAAATCCAACACATAGTGTACATATTTAGTACAAGGCATATTAAATAAAATATCACTCTCCATAATCAAGGTATTTCATGCCTATCCCCTTATAAACTGCCTTGGGTCATATACAGGCCAACAAATTTCTCTAGGGATGAGAGGAAAGTGTTGCACTTTCCGAGTTTGGCGTAGGGATTTTTTCTGATGCAGTATCAGTAAAGTATTGGTGAAATTGCTTCATGAGGGGGCCCAATGACCTCGCCCCCCCCCCCCCGCCAGTGTTGTCAGTGAATGTAGAATGGACCTTGTTCTGGTGTGACAATGAGCTGTATTGAGCCCCTGATTTTGCCGTTTATCCCATTTGAGCTTTTGAGTCTTTTCCCTTAAATTGTCCAAACAAGTCAAAAGCTGAAGTGAGCAGGTGCGCTGACTTATAAAAAATATTGGGGGGGCGGGGGCCCATACCGACTTATAAAAAATATTGGGGGGGCCCAAGACCTCCAAACCGCTGCTGCTGGGGGAACGAAAGGGGCGAGCCCCGGGCTGCCCCGACCTTAAGTGAACCTGTGAGGGCCTGCCCTTTGCGGCAGCCGATTGGCTGCCGCCGTGGGCGGTGAATATTAATGAGCTAGGGGGAATCCCCGCTTCTCGCGGGGCTGACGCCAGCCCCGCGAGATTGTTGATGGGTCGAGAGCCCGCAACCCCACCCCCTCTCTAAATCGGGAGTGGCTTTGTTTTAACTCATTACTGAATGTATTTTAAAAGGTAACTATCGTCAAACAAGGAAAATAAAAAATACCAACATAATTTTGTGATTTTACAAAGCATAATATAACTAATAATTTTCTTAAATTATTGGGGGGGCAGAGCCCCCCCAAACGAATTTTTGAGGGGGCTCGGGCCCCCTCAGGCCCCATGGAGTCGGCGCCTATGGAAGTGAGTGGAATGATCATTATTCCAGCATAACAAATTGTGCAAACGGGGTCATGCTTACAGAAGGCATGCATGGTCCTGACTATATTCTGAGAAGCTCTAGAAAATGCAAGGAGTGTGTTCCCTTCTGTCGCCATAACTTCTTCATGTTTTGTTTCCAGAGTCTTTGCTCTAACAGGAAGCTTGCTTAGCTCTGGAAAATACATCCCTCTGAATTTAAAATTCAGCCTAAGGAACATGAATCAAAGTCTTGGTCTTCACAGTTATCTTTACAATCTGTTGCTGATTGTCTTTTTAAAAAACAGATTCGTGATAAATATTTATGTGTTTAAGGCTGCAATCCTGTATGCATTTACATGGGAGTAAATACCAGTGAAAACAATGTGGCATACTTCTACGTAGACACATATAAGATTGCACTGTAAGGCATGTTTTGGAGGACAGCTCTCATCAGCCTTGGCCAGCTAATTTCCATTCATTGTGGAGCTAATTGTAATCTGGAGGATTTCGCATTGGTGAAGGCTGATCTCTGAGATACAAGTAAATTAAATAAGAATATTGCTTCACGTGTCTTGCGCTTCTTTGACTCCTGGTAGATATAGATAGATGAAAAATGTTGCCTTTTGTTTAGGTGTCTGTGATGTGGACCATCAAAACAAAGCTGGGTATACAGCAGTAATGATCACACCACTTGCATCAGCAGAAACCGATGAAGAAACGGACGTGGTCATGAAGCTCTTGAAAGAAGGCAATGTTAATATACGGGCAAGTCAGGTATGCTGAAATGTGTCACTACATTTTGTTTTGAGTTACAGACACCAAAAGGCTTTTTTATATATAAAAAAGGGTGATCATGGGTATCGGGAGTCATAAAACGTTAATTTAACGCTATTGTGCTGAAATGTCAGTCTTTGCTTACACGATCAAGATGCCACAATATTTGTAATAGTGCATAAGAACATAAGAAGAGCCTGCTGGATCAGACCAGTGGCTGATGCAGTCCAGCAGCCTCATCTCACAGTGGTTGAACATTTGCCTGTGGGAAACCAGCAAGCAGGATTCGAGCACAACAGCATGTTCCCCTCCCGTGGTTTCCAGCATCTGATCAGAAGCATTGCTGCCTCCAATTGTGGAGGCGAGCATAGTCATCATGGCTAGTATGCATGTATGTGATTTACACACAGTCCTTCATCATAAGATCTCAGTAGCCATTGGTATCCCTGTCCTCCATGAATTCATCTAATCCTCTTTTCCAGACCTCTGCTTACCCTCAAAATCTGCTTCAGAAGGGTTGGTGCTGTAAACAGGGTCTCCTGTATCAGACTTGGCTAAATTATTTTGCTCATATCTACAGACCAACTAAATTTTATCAGCTTATCTTACATTGCTGTCTTAGAGTGGCTACATATATTTATCAGCAGGGAGATTATGAGCTTTTTTTCTAATCTTTTTCCTTCCCATAATTCAACAAAATGGCAGCCACAACTCTGAAGCTTCATCGGAGATTGGGCAACACAAAAAAATAGCTTTGAGAGAATGAAGAAATGGGAGTACAACATTCACTAAAGAATCGGAGTGCACCATGTTTTCATGTCTTCCATATATCCTTCGCCATCTTGGACCATTTTCCTCCTTAAAGAACAGGCTACAAATGTTGGTGATTTTCTTCACTGAGAGAATAAGAAATAGTATACAAAAACTAATTTTCTCTCTCCTGCTTCTGATTTTTTCTAGGGAGGCCAGACTGCCTTAATTCTGGGGGTGAGCCATGATAGAGAAGATATGGTGAAAGCTTTGTTGTCATGTGGCGCTGATGTAAACCTTCAGGATGATGCTGGTTTGTCACCACTGATGGTTGCTTCTCAGTATGGTAACATCGAAATTGTGAAGCTTCTCTTGACCCATCCAAGTTGTGATGCTGCGTTGATTGACAAGGTGAGAGAAATGAATGCTAGCCAAATTATAAGGACCCGCAATTTCAAACCATGTTAAAACTAAGCTTGCTGTTAAATACTATCTCAAACGGGTTTTAACATAAAATTTAGGAACCAATAATGAGGTTTTTTTCCTGAAATTGCTAGCAATCTTATAGAAATTAAGGTTTCTTCTGACAGAGCTGCTCTTGACTTGACTTTCGGATCTGTACAAAGGTCCTTGTTAAACAGTGTAGTTCCTAAGCTAACTTCTGCTCACTGTCACACAGCATTATGAGTTTTTTTAGCTGTAGCGTGCATGCACAGGCCAACTGTATGCGTTTCTATAAGAATACGGATCCCATGGTGCAGTACAACAGTGAGCAAAAAGTGCTTGAGAACAATGTATGTAGTGACTGTTGACTCATGATACAACAAAACTCATGATACAACAAGACTGATGTACAGGGACGCATGCTGTGGTCTGGGAAAATAAATTTTGAGGTGAAATCTACTGCTCCTTAAAAGGCAAATGAGATTCCTGTCTCATTTGCCTTATAAATTGAGCAAAGGTTAACAGGCTGCTGCCTCACACACAGGCAGAGGTTTACTGAGGGAGGATCTAGTTTTGAATGATACCATTTATTATGATTGCCCGAGCTGTGCACTTGTCTACAGGTCAACCAATTAAGTTGCTATTGGGACTGGATCTCTTGGGATTTATAAGCTTGTGCCCACCTTTTCTCCTACCCTTGCCAATGGCATTCCAGTTTTTGCCACTCACTCTTAAAACCTAACCTCATGAGCTGTTGCTAGCTGCTGCTTCCTCGCAGGGCTGTGAAAGAAAATGCCTCTGTCAATGATTGGTCTATTTTTAGCCAAGATACGTGTACAGTAGTACCTCGGGTTAAAAACCTAATTCGTTCTGGAGGTCCGTTCTTAACCTGAAACTGTTCTTAACCTGAGGTACCACCTTTGCTAATGGGGCCTTCTGCTGCCGCCAGAGCACAATTTCTGTTCTCATCCTGAAGCAAAGTTCTTAACCGGAGGTACTATTTCTGGGTTAACGAAGTCTGTAACCTGAAGCGTCTGTAACCTCAGGTTAAGAACAGTTTCAGGTTAAGAATGGACCTCCAGAACGAATTAAGTTCTTAACCCGAGGTACCACTGTATTCTGTTTGCCACAACTCTTGAGCACAGAGCTGAGGATACAGCAAATTGTATCCAAACTGGATAGAG